>NC_056748.1:1094858027-1094918027 GCF_019279795.1 Protopterus annectens | reverse complement strand
TAACACATACACAGCGGTCAGGTGTAGCCAACTGTATGTCACGTGACACCTGTATCACTGACATCCACCTGTGTGCACATAGCCACACAATTGCCAGACATAGTGTTGGTACACATACTGCGATCAGTACTGCTGCATGTCTATCAAAAAGATCATCTTGTGGCAGGTGTATCATTCCCAGCACTGTCATGTGTGTCCACTTGTGTGACCACACATGCCACATATGGTGGGAACTACGTCCCAGATGTAACACATCCCTGTACACCGTTGTACAGATCTGTACATACTGCAGTGTGGAAAGCATGAGGTCACAGGTGTGGTGCATCACACACATCGGCTATCCATACACACATATCTGGTCACCACAGTGTGTCTGTGTATGTATGCATGTATGGCTGTCTGGTGCTTGGTGAGAGGGTGTATGCTACCATACTGTGGAAACAGGATCACTAACCCCTCATGGTGATGCAGTCTACTACCCTGTTGATGCCATCGGTCCCAGCCATACTGGCTATCTGTGCATGTCCCTTCTCTGTGCCACGTCGTGTGGGTGCAAAGTACTGCGAGGGTGATGGCAACAAAGGCACGGGTCCACACACGAACACTATGGGGTGTGTTATAGTGCTGTAAACCCCGTGAATGTGGCCATGTACCTGTACTGTAACAGTGTATTACTGCTACACAGTGTGGCCTCATGCTATCAGGTGGCCTCTAATGTCATCATTGGCCTGACTGCTGTGTACAACTCCTGCACCATGTCAACATACCTGTAGTGTTTCCCGGTATGTATGTCATATCTCTGTCCGCTGTAGCCTGTTCAACTGACCACATGCTTCAGGTGCAGTATATGTGTGGACATCTGTGTCAAGTTTGGACATCTGTGTCATGTCTGACTGTCCAGCAGTTGGGTTGAGGGTGTGTTTAGCATGCTGATGTTGCCATACGTGCCTGTGGGTACTCCACAGTTACACATGGGGGACTGCAAACACTACTACCTATAGGCACATGCCAGTACACCATAGGAGGAAACCAGGGCATTACCAACATGCTGTTACTGTTGTAACCGAGACACATACTGTGAACATATCACAATGCATGCTGCACCTGGACTACATGGTATGACTGGTGCATGTTGACAGTACACCACTGATGTCACATACACATCTCTCAGTATTCACACACATCCAATGCAACATACATATCCCTCAATATGCATACACAAGTAATGTGAGATACACCTCTCACATTTCAGTATTCACACACGACCAATACAACATACACATCCCGCAATATGCATACACAAGTAATGTTAGATACACCTCTCACTATTCTGTTCACCCTGTGCATCAGACCATATGAGCATATCCCTGCACCAATGGTGTGGATGACAGGGATGTGGCACAGGCTTCATCATATGCACAGGGTGATACTGTTTGCCAGGGGCATAGGCTGCACCAATGGATGACATCATGTGTGCAGGCAAGAGCCAGTGATTTGAATGGATATGTCTGTTCCATATGTATGTGGGTATTGTGGAGCCCTACAGTTGTGTTCGCTGTGTGCGTGTATGTGTGCACACAGTTCTGTCATTTGTGAGGCCTACACAAGGGTATTATGGACAGCTCCAGAATGTACAGACCAGGTTGTACAGCTCACTGTGACCGGACATGGCCTCGTGTCCTGTGCCTGCCAGGGGTTACATGGGCACAACCAGGCAAAGGTACAGAATGGCTACTGTCCGACGACACATAGCCACTGGAACCGTGTCCCCGCCGGGAATGTCCAGGGCCATGTCCATGTGGCCTGCTGTGACCTGGTGTGGACATCGCAGCACCAGCTGCACTGTTACTGCTACCGGCATTATGGGAGCGGCCATGTGAGGTGGCACGCTCGCATTGACCTGCACTAGGTGGTGTAGCTGGCCTACGTCCATATGTCCTACACCTCACCCCTACCAGATGTTCCAGCACAGACAGCTCACACTCATGGATTGCCATGCCACGGTCAAGGATTCTGACCATGTCACCCAATCGTCTGTCCAGAACATCAGCAAGCTGTTGTTGAGCACCTGCCAATGTCTGGATGTTGTTGTTTAGGGTAATGATAGCAGCCCTCTGCAGCCTCTGCCCTTCTCTGTTCTGCCATTCAGCACGTGCCTGTGCCGCCATTACAGTCTGGAATATGCGTCTGGTGATCCCAGCTGCTGCGCTATGTCCTGCAGGTGCATGTCTGCCAGAGGTCCTCCTACGAGCAGCACCAGCCACATGCCTGTGTGGCACATCTGCAGTCAATATACTGTCACCATAGTGTGGAGACACACCTTCTGTAGCCACCACACGTTCCTGTTCAATGCTAACAAACGATGACTGTCCTTCCTCTATGGCCACTGTAGATGCGGTATGCGTTGGCAGCTGAACTGTGTGCGGGAAAGAGGAGGACATAGCTGGGATGGCAACTGTTGGCACAAATTCCGCCCCTGACATCCCTGCCTGTACCTCATGCATATGTTCATCACTGCTAGCATCTGTGGGGACACTATCAGATGGACCACAGGAGGGTAACGCGCCTACATCACCTGTGAATGCAAAGAAATACTCTACATTACAATAGACACACACACACACACACACACACACACACACACACACCGACACACACACAGCAACACACACACACCGACACACACCAACACACAAACACACACACTGACACACCGACCCACACACTGACACACCATGCATGTAAGATAACAGATGGCATGCAGCTTGCTTGTGATACAGCTCACAGCATGCAGCTCAGACATCAATAGTGTTTGTAAGCATACCCCCTGGAATGCACACTACAGCAGGCAGGTGTCATATCATTATCCATGCAATTCACACGATCATGGTAGTATGCATGCATCCCCATAATACACCATGTGGATCAGAACAGGATAACAGTACACATGGCTGACGTGACCTTGACATGTAATCTGCTGACATGTTCATTAACATGCATGCATGCCTGACACAATGGTATCGTGACACATGTACAGCATCGTACTGGGAATCACATTGCGGTGTTGTCCATATGCCCTACAGATAGAATGCATGTTGAGCAAATGGGCATGATAGGGGACTGGGCCATCTACATTGCTGTACAGTGTGATGTACAGACACTGTGCCATTGCATGGCATCATGAGGCATCTATATTGCTAAACAGTGCATGTTATGTACACATTGCATATCCAGAACTGCATGCATACCCATGACATACCTGTGGATTGTGACGTATGATGCTGAGGTGTATACACACCCAACCATGCTGTGTCATGTGTCAGGTCACTGAAGGACATACAGATGACACCCCTGCATGATAACTACAGAGTGTTAGCTGCCTGGCAACCATGTCCACACATAGCGGACTTGTTACATCACCATTTCACACATGACATTGATGTACCATGCACATATGGTGCACAGCTAACAGTGATGTCCTACGGCAGGGGGGAAAAGTACTGTTTCTGTGGCCTGGTGTCAGTGGAATCTGTGAAGGTGACTACCGTTATGCTATGACACAGACATCATGTTCAACGCATCTTATGAGGTACATGTCACTGACACCTCCGCTAGCTGTATACAAGCAGTTATGATGTGCAGTGTACCACATCACCTGTACAATCGGTCTAGTACGGCTGTACTTGGACCATGTTTGGACAAAGTGGGACATGGTGTATCCACATCCCGTCTTCTGTGTGGCTACGTGTCTCTGGCCATTCCCCATGGCCATGTTTGCACATGTGTTGGTCATGAATGTGATGGCCATCTATCACACATGTCTGTGTTGTCCCATATGACATACACCCATAGATGTTGGTTATGTCACCATCCACAGGGCTATGCAGACAACAGGTGTATGTGGGGTATGGGTTATGGGGAATTGTGACAATATTGCAACCAAAACGCTACGTGTCTCGGACATGTTGGATGGAACATCACAATGTGTAAAACCTTTGCAGGGGCATAAAACACAATGGTGATGCCTGTGGTCTGCCCATATCACAGCTCACTCTGCGGTACTGGTTTGTGTACCACACATTCTGTTCCACTGTATAGTACATATGCCTCCATTGTAGAACACCTCCACCATTGTATGCACAGCTGGACACACATGTAGCAATGACAAATACTGTTGTTTCATGTCTGTGTATCATTTCAGTTGTATATATTGCACATGGGTGGCCAGTGTGGATGATGGGTGTTGCAACCTGTATATCCATGTATTAACTGGCCACATGGCAAATAGATCTATGCTTTGACATGCCTGATACTGATGATAGACTCACCTGCAATGGACTCTTGTCTGTGCGGCATGCCAGAGGTACCTGTATAGGGTGACACAACAGTATGAACATTATCCATGACTGTATGACAGCCACAGGGTGCACAGTGCAGGTTAACACATTCGCCTGTACAATAGCATATAGTCAGCACATGTGTGCTTACCATACCTCTCAACCTCTTAGAACAATAAACGTGGACAAAGCCTACTATGATGGGGGACATATAGGGACAACTGTGACATATTGCTCTTACTAACCTGGATATTTGATAGACCAATAGGTTTGCATGCACATGGGTTTGCAACGGAATGTGCAGTCATAAACACAACTGTATGTCATCATTTAATGACTCCATTCCTCAGCTATTTGCCAGAAAGGGACAGATATTAAGGGGAACACACTGGCAATATGAGGCAGACATCTGGACATCCTGCAATTACCTGTACAGTTCGGAGGTATGGTGCATGCACAGGGTAGCATAAAGCATGTGTGTCCACATACCTTGCATATGTTGTTACATTACATGATGTACACTGACACATGCACATACATGGGATATACTGGCCATATGTTCAGTACTGACTTACCAGACAACTACAGGCTCATTGGTAGGGAGACACCCACCTCCACAATGGCAGCTACTGTTTGTGGGGGCTGTTCTGAGGGTGTTCCCAGACTGGCCAGTAGCTCCTCCATGTGTGTGAGTGGAGGCTGGGTTGGTGGCCCACCGCCTGTACCACTTTTTCTCTGGTGATTGCAGTGGCACACTGTTTTGCATGACGTATGAGGTCCGTGCAGTGTCTGCGCACCTGCTGGTAGATGCGGTTGTGGCCACCCACTTCGTTGACCCTCCTGCGAAGATCCTGCCACAGGTCATCCTGCTGCTGTGCATGCTGTGGCACCTGGCTAAATAACACCTCGTAGTTCTCATGGAGGTACGGTATTACAACATCATCCTCCTGACGGCTATATGCTGGTAGGCGTGTACGAGGCATTATCTGTAAGACATGATGAAGGTGACAGGTCACATTTACAGACATGTACAGTGATACTGCCGCACATATATTCTAGTACATTCGCACAGTTATCTTTGCAAATCAACATGACACTAACACAACTGGCATGTATGTGTCCCACACATTTATTTATTTATTTATTTCAGTTTGATTACCGGGGAAGTCCACTGGGCAAGAATGTGCCCATTTTCAGTGGAGGCTTGGGGAGAAAAGCTCCATAAGAAACACAATTATATGTTACAAAAAATGCCAAATACAAAGGTAAAATACATGTATGAATTCATACAAAACAGGTATAGTAAAATAATAAATTGTCATTGTACATGCAATGAGACAAAGGTTGCAGGTTTTTACATTCAGAGCAATAAAAATCAATTGTCAAGAAATAGGCATCAGTGATTACTGGACAGTTGTGTTATATACATGCTAAGAGTTGAGAGAGAAATTGAATGATCAGAAGGTGATGGATTAGGTTTGTGTAAGGTAAATAGAAAAGGAGAGGAAGTAGTGAAGTTTGCATCAGGAGTTTAGTAGGCTCTATGGGGAAATTTATTTCTATTTATGTAGGGTGAAAGCAGGAGCATTTGCGTTTGGAAGATAGAAATGAGAAACATGTAACACCCAGTATGCATTAGATATCATCCCCATGTATGTGTGTCACCTCATTAGTGTCCCTACTGCATGTGACGTCAGTCTCCATGTGGACATGTCTGTTTGCATGCACTGGTGTTCTTACCTATCTACCCATGCTTGATGTATCCATGGTAATGCTGTTGACCTAGATGCTGTGGATATGTCACATATCAACACAGCCTTACTGGACTTGGGCAGTGACAATGCACCAAGTACACATGGAAACCTGTACATGCATCTGTTTTTCCATAGACATCTACAATGCACAGCTGTTCAACATCCTGCCACGGATCACCTGTGTTGCACATATGATAGACATGGGACAATGAGTAGTCGGACGTCATTTGCAGGTAAGGTTATCGGCTATAGCATGTATGGCCTGGGTTTCCTAGCTGTATCCGACACCCATTACACCACAATGAGGGGCATCAGTGACACATTACTGATCCAGATAGATGATACTACATCTACCATATGGCCATCGCACCATGTATGGCATGGGTGATATGTGCAGCTATGTGGACAGGGCTGCATGGTATGGCGGGAGTATGTAACAGGTATGGCACAGGGATCTGTCCAGCATGTGACCATCCTAGTCATAGGTGGTTGTCCATGACGTATGTCTTTCAGATCAGGCTATGGACATGTAGCATGTCTAACAGCATAGTTTTGCATATGTCTGTATGCAAGGTGGATAGCATGCTGCATACTGGATGTGAGTAGTGTGGAGGCTGGTATCGGTGATGTGTATTCCAATATTGGTCACACAGGTGCTGTGTATGCCTATCCAATGATCTCCGTGCACATGGATACCACCCTGTTATGTCATGGGTACCTCAGATGACTACCTAAAGGGCCAGGGAGATGTCTCCAGCTCAGGGAGGTGTACTACACTACACCATCCCTAACACAGTGTCCATACTGTTGACCACAGCCTAGGTGTTTCCTAATGGGTACAGGGTTATTCCCCTACTGGTGTCATTGCTGATATCATCCACCAGAATGTGCATATATGTCACACACATCACACACACAGCCCATTCTGTATGTTGTTCACAACACTGTGACAACAATTGCCCATAGGTCATGGCCATTCACATCATCACATACACAGATGGCTGACATTTGTCTGTGTGGTATGGGCTACAATGCCAGTGGGATACAACACATTAACCCTGGTTTACTGTAGCTGACACTGTGTGATATGCACATGTCACTGTAGCACCTTTGGTAGTTGTGAGTCTGTCAACAGGCTACTAGTAGAACACTCCTGTGACATACACAGGCATCTGTAGCAGAACATCCGTACTGTCTTGTACATCTCTACTGCTAACATCTACATTGATAATGGTTCATGAACCTGCAGACCATACCCGGCAGTGTTCTGATGCGGTGCCACCAATCATGATTGTTGTCAACACATGTGGGTTGATAGTATACAACACCCTTTCTGTAATGTGTGGGCATGCTCAGCACTTGTTTAGAGCTTCTTGGCACGTTATGAGCTACTGCTTAGTTTAGCACCCATTTCACACCAGTCCTCACAGGTACAGTGTCTGTCCATAGATTTCCAGCTCGATAACTGTACAACAGCTGTCGTACACACATCACTCACATACCTCGTGAGACATGGTGGTTTCTACGGCCTGTCCACCTGCCACATACCACTTATATACAGGCATGTCCAACTGGCATGTACCAGTGCTATTGCCTGTCACTATGATGATTATGTTGTACATGTGGCAATAGAGCTATTTTCACGTCCACAGTCAATGCACACCTCCCAACATACAACAGTACAGCCTGTGAGGGATGCACATATGCAGCTCTGCTGGGGGTTATACTGTCACCAACCCTGACTGCACCTGACAGTCATGTGGGGTTCTGCAACATTGGCAACGCACCCCACACATCACATGGTCCCACATGATCCCCACCACAGGCCACACATACGGAGACACCTTGTACAGTACCCCTCCATACTCTGTGTGGGCACCGACAACAGCCCACATCACCAAACACAACCACACCAACCTATAGCGCACAGACACGTGTGCCCATCGCATACAGCCAGTAGGGTGTCAGAATATACTCAACACACCTGTCTTAGGTGACTGTCGGCAGTCACACTGCTGTTCCACTCAGCAGGCTACACAAGGCGATAGTCACTTACATCCTGCTGTCCAGTAACTGGTTCTGCAGCATAACCTATGCACACACGCCATAAGTCAGCAGGTACGGTGTGACCCCCCCTTCCATGTTTGTGTGACAGACGTTGTCACTCAGGGCACAGACTACGTGTGCACGGACATGCAATAGCCCACCAGTGTTGTCGCCCTGCTGGTGTGGTCCATGCCCTGGAAGCATTTTGCATTCATCCGGACCTGTTACCACTGTACTACGAATGACTGTGTCACTCCCAACAGTTGTCCCTGCTTCTGCTGTCATTCCACAGGCATCTAGTATATGTCCACTTTGACAGACCCGGCCAAACAACATGATGCTGTGGCACAGTTGACCTGCACCTGTCAGCCCTGGGAGTACGGATCACATGTTGGTCTCTTGCTGCTTTTATACTGCCTGTCTTGCACAGTGCCCAATAACAGTCATCACCAGAACGGGAACAGGCTAGTGAAGCATGTGGTCATGTCACACAATGCTTGACATCATCCTCTGTGACGCACGCAGGCAAGGCACACCTGATACTGCACCACTGCAATATCTCTGCAGTGACTGGGACCTACCTCTTGGCTCTGCAGAGCACACCTGCAATGACTGGGTATAGACAGACCATACCTCTCAGGCATGTACCTGGACTGGCACACCCACAGCTGAGGTGTCCCCATATTCCACTATGTTGTACACACATCCCGGCTGGTTACTTCGCACAATACATCACAGGTTCTCCACGTGCATATGACAGTGTCCGGAACTACTGCTGCTACTAATGTGAGACTGACAGTAACCCACACCTAACTGTGATAGCCGCACATGTACTGACACATTAGGCATACACTGTGCGTGAGTCATAACCTCCGCTCAGCTGATTCGACCCATACACCACCTCCAAGACCAACAGTATCCTTGACATGGACACTACCAACATGTGACTGCTGTTCGACACCTGCAGTTGTCCCCTCATTGGTGAAATCCGAACATCTGTTACCCACCCTTGTTAGCCACATACCAGCACCACACACCTCACGGCATACACAGTAGATGAGTACTACAACACCAACTACAGATGTCGTATGACAGTGGTAGTTGTCGTGACACACGTGCAGGTGGACAATGCACATGCAAATGCTGAGACATACCCCAGTGCACTTCAATAGCACGTACACGACAATGTGGTTCATGCTATTCCACACAGAGCCATGCAGGTACACACCAGAATACAGACGACACTCTGGGGGTGCAGTCCCACGGACATACTTTACAACAACAGGTGGGGGCTGTTACACAGTGGTGTACATTCCCATGGGTGGGGTGACTTACTGGTCAGCCTCAGTAGGGCCACAGGATCCCATATCACATACACCATAACTAGTTGCATACACATTACTGCTACACATTCCGAGATGTACCACAGGGCATTTTGGTGGTATGTCAGTAGTCGTATGCAATACCCACATCTGCTCAAACATACAACTGTCACTCTGGAACATGACAGTAACAGGTGATGTTGGCAACATCCTGTCCGATGGCTTCATTGCTAACATTACACCCTCTCACCCCTGCAGGGCCACATTCCTTGCAGGTACATTGCGGTGTACCTGCAGTCACACCTACACAGTACTGACCTGCAATCTATATATCCTAGGACACAGGCCCCTTGTCACCCTACAATATCCCAGGCTGTGATGTCCACAGAACTCTGAACAGCATTTCTCCCCACTGGGACACCATATTCAGTAATAGCCTTGTACCAGACATTGTGGCCCCTGACTGGCACACAGTGACTGTAACACTCCTCACAGGTGGCACCACACTGCACGACTGGGACTATTGCCCTACACACCTCACTGGTCTGTTATGCATGGCTATAGGGCACATAATCATGGACATCATTCGTCAAGTCTCTGTTGTGCCCCAGTCCTTTGATGCCAGCTGGGTTGGTCTTGTTGAGGCCACAGCATGCCTCCTACACCTGTTGAACACCTTTCCTACAGTCGCCAGAGTTGTTGATGATGACACGGGTGTCCACACAGCCTGCATTGTCCTCTCGCTGCCATTCAGCATCATTCTCCATTCTGGTATTGACTATGTACACATCCACCTGCACATCACAACATATGTCTCCGGATGTTATGCAATGTGGCTAATGGTTGGGACACACACACTGAGGGTGGCATACTAAATCACATACTGCAATCCAGTTACACTTGGCTTACCACAGTCCTCAGTCATGGGGCCCTCATGTTCAGTATATGCTTCCCTGAGGTACAGGCTACCACTGAGGGGACTTCCCTGCCTAGCTTTACAGACCACTGCATACCCAGTGCCATTGTTGCTCCACCAGCTGATACAGACCCCATCCATATGGGTGTCACTGTGACAGATACCGATATGAACATCATGGCCTCTACCTGCATGACACTTGGTGTGTACATCACCTTTGCAGTACACCATCCTCCCACTGGTTATCACATAGGTGTTATTCCCCTACATACATGTTGCATTGTACATGTCTGTAAGACACATATGTCGCACACACTCCTGTGATTACCACATTGCCACTGTGGCATGGATATCCTTCTACGTGTTCACACATGTCTGTCCTGGGTGTGTAGCTGGTACATAGGCACCCATTGTACCTCTGAACACTGGACGTATACACACATCCATGTGTACAATACCCCGTGTAGGGTGTACCTTACACAACAGCTTTACATACCCCAACATTAAAACGCCATGATGTTTATTGAGCTACACCTGGTGACATATGCAGCTTATGAACAGACACCACATCTGTACACATTTTCAGACTACATACTCAGGGGTGACATCTGCTGCAAAGACAGGGCCCATGTCTGCAAATATGTTTATGGATATACTCCACATACACGACATACACAATAGCCACTATGACCATGATGCTCATGGATATGTGCACACACGCGACTGTGTGTGGCATGTGCTTGGGGGTTGCATTCCCAGACTGGACACTCACCATGCTTTGGGACATGTTTCCTATGTACATCACGCATGGACAGTCAGTAGCAGTGTTCATGTGATACCTCGCTTGCTGGATGGTGGACACATGTACGCCAGGGATCACTGCAGTGGCTGTACTGTGCAGTGATGCAGGTTACACATGGCTCTTCTGTTCACAGGACACTACCCTGGAGAGGTGCCACTGGTGTGCACACTGTAGTTGTTGTTACACATTGACTTGCCAGACTGCATGGTACACCACTATGAACCTGTGCAGCTATTACATGTCCTTTCTGCATGGTTACTGGTATAGCCCTTCCAGTTAGATTGGCGGTCATGCTATTACAATGTCCCATGACTATGGGCCATATGTCTACTGTTATTGTACACTCCAATCATGTTCATGTTTGTCTGTCACATCTCTTCTGCTATTCTAGTATGAGAGTAATGTTTGCGTCCTTTGCAAATGCACAGAGTGGAGTACATAGTTATTTCATCATAACTGTTTATACATATCTTAATTACATAGTACTCACATCACTATATGATACCTTTGTTATACATCATATGCCTGCTCTCCTGTGTAACAAATCTGATGTATCACTCTACTGTACTATACATTACACATGTTTTACATTGTATCCCTTAATTCAACCATTACTTGCACAGAGGGTCCACCTTAGACGACATTGATGTTATATGCCCATGCACATGCGTACTGTTACAGTATATCTACATATACTATCCCGTGCTATGGCACATATTTATTGAACATACCCTGCCACTGATGGCGGGTCGTATGACATTGTTCTGTTTAACGCCGTCATGTTGCATCCCTTGTGGTGTCTGTGCTGTTTACTGTGTGGCCCACTGCTGGATGCACATCTTCTACAAGCATTGGTATGATCAGAGAGACATCACTACATAAATACCATTCCCCACTTTATGCATGGTAGACACTGTTAATTACTGCAAACCAGGCTATGCATATACTGACATTACGTAATTCAGAACATACTATACATACAGTTAGTGTTATACATACCTTGATATCGTTCTGGTGTTTCGTCTCTATCTCGCTCCTCTGTATCACTCTTTCAACTGTTATACGGTATGAGGATACAGTTTGCATATCTGGCAAGTCATCCTTATATACGTCTATACCTGCAACATGTGGTTTACTGCCACCAATTGGTGATCTGGTGTGACTAATTATGTGCACTTCAGCTGTGCAGCTACTCCATTTGCCAATTACGCGGCAGCAGTAGGGTATAATTGAATTCTCCACCTGGACGTTGGCAATTTTCCCTGCCTTCGGGGAGATGGCCTGTGTTGTGTTTTGTTGTGTGCAACTGCAACTGCTTTGTGTAGAGCCAAGTCTATTTTGGGGTCATGTCCCCCGTGGATTGTGTGTGATTCTACCTGTGACTGTACCTGTCATCCCACCCATCTGATAAAGGACTATTGCAAACACCTGTAACATCGCCGTTTGTTCCGTTATATGACAGATACAATTTTGCATGGCGCCTTTAAATGTCTCTCACAAGGTATGTCAATGGTTCAGCAGATGTAATTGACTAACTAGATGTTTGGGCTGTGGTTACGGTCTGTATTGCTATTGTTTACAGTGTGGGGGATGTAGGCGGGTGTACGTAGCATATACGGTTTTGTGGGGCTTGCATTTCTACGTAGTCCATATATATGTGTGTGGGCCCCTTCCCTAATTACAGTACTATCACTTAATAGACTTCTATTATGGGAATTTACTGTGGGCCGTTGTTAATTGGTTTCAATATGGTATGCAGGTGCGGTTGATACTTCCATACCTCCAGATGTACGGCGATATGTGAAGAGATATTTGTAAATGAACGCTATCCCGTGTATATCTGCCCCAGATATTTGCTGTCATTGCAGTGGTGTTGGTGTCAGACCCTCTGTCACATGGCTTGCCACCTTTTCATATGGCCATAGTTGGACACTTGCGGGTCACACAGTGGTGTTTACAGGCTGACATATGGCTACGGTCAGTACACAGGATAGCACATACTTTTATCCTCATTACAAACCTATTGTTCTTGGTCCTTCACTACTTATTGATTTGCATGTAACATTTCCGTTTCTTACATACAGGCATGAGTATTTCCTGCAACTATTGCATATTATGTGGGACATACTAATGTCCTACACTCATGGACAGTTGCCCTTTCTAATGTTTCATGTCAGGACACACCTGCCCAGGGGGGGCTGTCCCTCCCAATGTGGGACAGGCGTTTACCGCATGCCTACGGATAGCTATACCCGCACCTACCATAGTCATCTACCTCTGAGTTGCCACCTACAGACACATTATGCGGACACACACGACACACTTTAGTCACACGGGAACAAACATGGCACCCTCATCACACACATACACAGGCTACATCACACACACCCACAGTTGTACACGGTACCTACATGGTCCGCACCGCCGACAGCGGTGACTACATGTCCTTACTATCGTCCTATTGCTCATGGTTCTACTGTTCCAGTACTGTGTTCTTTCTGTCTTTCATCCTCCTGATTACGCGTGTCGGTGTGTGACACGTTCCATAGTTGGCGGTTTCCTGTTTATTTGTACCTCAAAGGTGTTTAGAATGTCGTCGACCTATCTATATATTTGCAGATGCCAGTGACCCCTTGTATATCGACATATATCACACTATCGCCCTTTCTATCTGTATTATATATGTGTATATATATATATATATATATATATATATATATATATATATATATATATATATATATATATATATATATATATCTGTACGTATATATATATATATATATATATATATATATATATATACATATCTCGGACAGGGGTGGTGACAGGCATGCTATGCCTTTCATTGTGTGTTTGTCAGTGTATACTGTGTTTCCTAGACTCTGCATGTTTGTGTCTGTACCTGTCACATTACACACCTGCCATAGGTTAAGATTACCTCCCATCCCACTTTGCGAGGGACAATCCCTCTTTGTGCAGTTGTGTCCTGCGAAATATTTGTGAACATAGCAAATGTCCTGCGACTTTGGGACAAACATATTCCCTATAGTTTATGTCATTGTTGCATGACACACTTATTCTGTATCTGACCCACCTACATGTTACAGGACACGGAACACATACCTGCGACCATTACTAAACTATAAGCTTTTTATCTATGCAAAGCACTGTTGTTCAGGTTTTTGTCCTGGCCGGGTGTGTGTCATCCTGCTGGCATCTGGCGTATGTCCCACATTGGTCATTTGAACTGTGGCAACCCTACCGTATGTACATCTTGCCTTGCAATAGTGTTGGGTGATTGTGTACATGACTGCCTGTTCCACTCCTGGCAGTGGTCATTTTACCCTTCAGAGCAGGTGCTATTTGTTCAGGGGTGACTAATGCTGGTGTCACCTGTTCTGTACATCATTGACCATGATCTGCGCAGTGGTCAGTGACACTTAGCCCTGTTTTGCGCATATCCATATAGTCGTATTTAAACATCGCTTACCAGCTGTGGGTAATGCTTATTCCCGCTAACGTGTGCTACACATATTCTGATGACCTGCATCCAGACTTCATTACCCGTGCTGTCGGGATTATGTTACATCCCTTGCAGGACGTGGGACCGGGAACATGCACGACAGTCACTGCATGTACCACTTGGACATCTGGGGGTTGTACACGAATTATGTAAATTTGTATGTGCAGTACACTACAGCAGTTACTCCACACTACACTCACATGGAAGACTCTGTTAGTTTACAACTTGATGGGTCCAGTTAATGGTATGTCCATGTGATGTTTACTGGCTGTACTCCAGCACTGGGTATGTATATCACAATTAGGTACACCCGATAATTTGCTACACCTTCATACGAGCATGGATGCAGCATGCCGGGGTGACTACTGCCTGTCATGGGTACATCCCCTGCCTTGACACTACATCCATGATTACATTTTGTGTAGCCCCTCAGTAACGCGGCGGGTAATCCGTGATGACTGTCTGTAGGACAGTGCTTACACACATGTGCTCCTGCGATTGCCTCTGCTCCAGTACACGACAGTTGCTTACTCGATGTTGTGGTGACGGGTGTCACTGTTTGCCCTGTTTGGTGTTTTGCCTCTGACAATCAGGCGTGTACCTACCGATGTACCTGGGAACCTATACACACAGCACTGACAGATGCTGATGGGCACATCTACTGTTCAGGTGTTGACAGTTCTGTGTTCCCATGGCTGTTGCGTGTACATTGTTTGAGGGCTGCCTATGTAGGATTCCACAGTGGGCCACCTATACATCACAATTTACAGGTAGTCGTGTTTGTGTGCCATCCATGTTACTGTGTGCAGGTGGGGAGGGGTGTCAGTCTGTGGGAGCCTACACTGTCAAGGTATGTGCTATATGTTCCCTTTTTGCCAAGGCATAGGCATATTGGGCATGCCTCTGTCTGCCTACTGGGGCTGGCACAGTGTGTCCATGGTCTGGATCCCTCTGTGCCTGTGTTGGCCTTGGCACTTGCGGTGGGCTGTGAGGCCCTCCTCCATTATGACCCTGCTGCAGCTGTTTCCGCAGGATCATATTATGTAGCATGGCACATACTATGAAGATGTGGGCACACGTGCCTGGAGAGTACTGCAAGGCTCTGCCAGATGTGTCCAAGCACCATATCCGTGATTTCAGCATCCTGAACACATGCTCTATGATGATTCTGGTTTGTGCGTGTGCCTCATTATGGCGTTCTTGCATTGGTGTGTGTGCATTTCTGATGGGGTCATCATCCACAGCTCCAGTGCATAGCCAGCATTCCCCACAAGGTGACCTTGTGGGATGTCCCCCCTGACAAATACCTGATACAGCTGTGAGGCATGCCAGATATGGGAGTCGTGGTAGCTTCCAGGGCTGCCAGCACACACATCCATGTTAATGCCTTGGGCATTGCACATGACCTGGCAGTTGATGGAGTGGAATCCCTTGCGGTTTATGTAGTGCCTACCATACTCACTGGGTGGTGACTTAATTTGTATGTGCGTGCAGTCTATCACACCCAGTACCTCCGGGTAGTTTGCCACACGGTGGAAGTGACGCATATTGCTGGACAACTCCTCCTGATTTTGGAGGAAGTGTATATGCTCATTGGCATGTGGTAACATGGCATCTAGGAACTGGTGTAGTACCCTGGATGCCAATGCCTGTGAGATCCCCATTATATCTCCAGTTGGCTTTTGAAAGGAACCTGTGGCTAGTACTCGCAAGCTTACACATACCTTCGTGTCCACTGATTGTTCCCCTCTGTTGTTTCTGGTTCTCAGGCGTGGCCGGCACAGCTCTACTATTTGCTGTAAGATGTCCCTGTCCACCCTGTAACGCTCTACTATCTCCAGACCATGTAGCCCCTGGTAGGTTACCCTTGGTCTGAACACTCTTCTCCTCCTCCAAGGCCTATGGTGGTTGTCAGCATCATCCTCCACAACACCGTCGGTCTGTAACACATGCTGATGAATCACAGCTATGGCAGCTCCCAACATGTACATTTTAAAAGTTTCCCATCTATTTACACCTATGGTGCAGTATTTGGGAATACGCAGGTGTGTGTTGAGTGCTTTCACACTTTATACTGTTTTACTGTGAACACTAATGATGTCATAGGGTGTGTATGTACGATCGTGTCTACAGGGTATCTTCTGTGTTTTATTTGCCCCTGGCAACCCTTGCACCTTGCTTGTGGTGTGCCATGCCTACCATTGCATATTATGGTGCAATCCTGATTTGTCTTTCATTGCGATTTTCTGCCATTTTTATATATTTTCTTTGTATTCCTGTTTGCACACACATGCCCTGTGGTTGTACTGTGCGTTACTGTGGACATGACATTAAATGTTGTTTTTTAGGTGTTGTGCATCTTTTCTTGTGCCATTGGCTATGTATTTCTCCATTGGCATATGTTAACTTTGTAATACATGTGTGTGGTCCGCTTCCATAACTCCGATGTTCTGTTTGGGAAAATGTAAACCATGTTTTTTGGTTTACACTTCCATGGGCTTGTGCTACACCTGCACCACTTTGTGAATTGCTGTATGCCTTCATTAGCATGGTGCGACACTGCGCATGGGGTGATTTGCATACCTATGCCGAGGGCTGCGTAGCTTTGGCGTACGCCGGTAGTGCACGTGGGATTGGTTCGTACCTGAATCGCTCGGCGGACATATTTGGCGTTATGCCACCTACGCTACACCTGCGCCTGGCGCAAGCTTCATGAATCCGGGGGAGTACCTATTATGTTTGCAATATTTTGTAAACAACTTACAGTATCTCAGCAACCATGCAAGTTACACACATACTGTCAGCAGCATTTTATTCATCTAGCTGATAGCTTTCACATGACACTAAGGATTTCTGTCTATGTTACTTGATTGTTGAGCTATTTAGACAAATGTGAAAATTATATCTACATAAATTAATATCAAAAACAACAGTTAATAAGACTTTACCTGCAGTAGACACAGGTCAAATATTAATGCAGTTTAGTTTGGTATTGTGTGAGCTTTAAGATGAAATCTTTTAAAACCTTGTGACACTAAGGATTTATGTCTATGTTACTTGATTGTTGAGCTATTTAGACAAATGTGAAAATTATATCTACATAAATTAATATCAAAAACAAAAGTTAATAATACTTTACCTGCAGTAGACACAGGTCAAATATTAATGCAGTTTAGTTTGGTATTGTGTGATCTTTAAGATGAAATCTTTTAAAACCTTGTGACACTAAGGATTTATGTCTATGTTACTTGATTGTTGAGCTATTTAGACAAATGTGAAAATTATATCTACATAAATTAATATCAAAAACAACAGTTAATAATACTTTACCTGCAGTAGACACATGTCAAATATTAATTCAGTTTAGTTTGATATTGTGTGAGCTTTAAGATGAAATCTTTTAAAACCTTGTACGTAGCATGCTTTTAGAATTATTGAGGCAAATATGAACAAACATTATTTGATGCCTAGAGGTGTCAGTAGGAGTTAACTGCAGATACAACCATGGAGCTTCTTAAAGGAATATATTTAGGCATTTGTAGAATCAGTGAGTGCTTGTAACTGTTGCAAGGAGATATTAATAAGCATTTTGTTACTGTTAGAGAAGGACCTTTTTATCGGTTTAGCTTTGGGAGAGGTTTTTTTTTGAGGGGTTGCTATCACAGAATTGATATTTCTCTGGTTGTAACTCTGGGATGTAAATACAAATCCCATACTTGCTTTCAGTTCAAACCAATATTGCAGTGCAGCCGCACATATTCCCCAGGAGCAATCCTTCCCCAGTGTTTGGAAGTATAGATTCATATCTTTTCATTTACATAATAAAGGAGTCCTTCTTTGATGTGTTTGGTAACTGAAACATCTATGCGATGCCCCTTCCATTGACTTCAGAGCAAGTATTCACATGGTCCACTGCCATCTCCATATGCCTGACAAGCAGTCAGTAGTGGAGATGGTTAGACAGTAAAATATGCATTGTTAGGACATTGAAGCAAAAGTAACCATGTACACTATCTCCTGCCAAAAGGTGCTCATGTGTGCATTAAATGGATTACTGATGTATTTGTTAACAGAGATGCTGGACACATTACCTACATGATCCATAAGAATCTTGCTAAATCATATTGAAACTACTTTGCACCACTGTGTAACTAGATTAGTCCATGCACACTGCAGGTGTAAAGTGGACTGAAGGGCCATACCCCACCCAAGGGTGACATACTGTATTACAGCATATGCAGACATATATTATCCATGTACAAATTAAATCAACAAGGACACCATCATCAAAACTATGAAGGGTTTAATGAATAAAAATTGAATGTTTTCATCTTATAATTTAAAAAAACTTCATCAGAGTAATGATCTGGTGAAACCAAATATAATTTATACACAAAATACAAAACGGCCACCAATAGGAAACGTGATGATGTAATTAATTACATAAACAAATACTTAATTCAATTAAAGCACTCCATTAATATAAAAAATGATGTGCAAATAAAAATATTAAACTATAATAACCTAACAGCAAGTAACACTGTTCATTAAGTTGCTGATCATATATAAATGTAAAAGCATCACTAGTTAATAAACATATTGAATAAATAAATAAATGATTAATCAAATAATATATTCACTGGTCTTTAAGACATTGCATTTCAGAGGATATGTGAGGGTCATTTTAGAAACATTAATAATTGGAATACAAAGAAATGTTTGAACCCTGATAATGTATCCTCTGAGGAAAGAGGGTTGCTGAATACCCTTGCTAATGATAAACGCATTTGCTTTATGAAACCGGATAAGGGTGAGGGCCAGTTATTATGAATAGTTTTGACTACTCTACTAAAATGTTCCTTCTGTTCTCTAATGATACTGCATATAGAATGGTCTCCTTAAATTAAATACATATTGCATATGCCAAATTGGACTTTTTTCTACTTGATATGGTCTTACAAGTGGAAATAAATCATGAGTTGTGGGAATACCTGAACATTGCTAAGCCCAAGATAGCACTGATTTTTTTATATCCCCAAAATACGTAAAATGCTCATGAACCCCCATTAAGACCAATTGTTTCAGCAAAAAGCTCTAAAACTGACTGGCTTTTGGCTAAGTTTGTAGATTTTAAATGTAAGTCTGTGCTAAATTCTGTTACACACATATTGAAAGATTCTTGGTATTTGTTGGCGACGCTGAATTCCTTAGAATTTAACAATTATGTTATTTTCATAACTGTGGACATAAATGATTTATTCTCTGGCATCCCCCATGACATTGAGCTTAAGTGGTTTCATTCTTTCCTTTCTGAATTCACATCACCGTCCACTCAGGATGTGGAAGTACTCACTTCCCTACTTGATTTAACCCTGAATAATAGTTTTTTTTATTCTTTGAGGGGGAATATCATCATCAGACAACTAGAGTTGTTATGGGTGCAAGTTGTGCCCCCATATATGCTAATATTGTGTTTATGATATGGGAAAAGAGGTTTGTTTTTACTCTTACCCTGTAATTTGTGGCCTTGATAAATGGCTATTGTAGGCATCTAGATGATGTTTTAATCCTGTGGAAAGGTAGTTTAAGTCAATGGGAAATATTTTTTTGAGCAGTGGCAGGATTCCACACCCTTTTTAAAATTTACATATTCTACTAGTTGTATTAGTATTAGCTACCTTGACATTTCATTGGGGAAGAATGTGGACAAAGGTTGTTATGCATTGACTATTTATATGAAAGAAACATTCATTAATACCTACCTCCACTTCAATAGTTGTCACCCCTGTATCAAAAAGGTCTGTTCTAAAGGATGATGTTTAGGTTTCCAGACATATCCGATGACACAATTTTGCAATAAAGAGTTGCACTATTTGGTGTGCTTGTTCTTAGACATGGGTTATCCAATTCAGTTGTTAAGAGACATCAGGGATGAAGTGGAATGGCACCAACAGGACTGCTTCACTCCTATTTTAAGTATTAATACAAATGTTATTAGAATAGCGGCTACTTGTGATACAACCACTGGCATTGAAGCACCTATTGGTACTGTATACAGACAAAATGTTTTGGTTAATGGGACAGTCCCTCTTTTTATTCCTCCTTTCAATACCAACATGTCTTTACACTAATACTCTCAGGTTGTATTGGGACATTGTGTTCACTGATGAAATTAAAATAATGCCTCGGAGCTTCCCCAATTATTGTATATTCCAAAGGGAAAAATATTAGAACTTTTTGAGAGTCAGCTTCAAAAAGAACACCTTTGTCACACAGTAAAATTCAGAAATGTGGATTTTTTTAAGTTATGCAGTTATATTCATGAAGGTCCCTATACTGTGGTCCACAATTTTGAGGGAACCGTTCCATGTCCGGGAAAGTAAATTTAATACTACCCACATTGTCTGTCTGGCGTCTTGTGAGTCATGCAATGCATATTATGTAGGGAAACAATCAGAAAACTGAAAGATAGAATACAGGAACATTATTATGATATTAGGGAAAAAGAAAACAAATGCCCTTTTTAGGCATACTACTGTTTGCCCTAATCACAGAAAATGTACCTTTTTTGTTATTGACAGAGTGAAGATAACTCCACTGGGGAATGACATTAAGATTTTACTTGAGCTGAAGGAATTAACTTGGCAACTGAGACTTAATGCTTCAGTTTCACATGGTTTAAAATACTATATAGTGTCTTAAAGACCAAGGCAGCTATTATTTAATTACTCATTTATTCAGTTTTAATTGTTTATTAACTAGTGATGTTTTTACACTTATATATGATCAGCAACTTAATGAACAGTGTTACTTGCTGTTAGGTAATTAATGTTTAATATTCTTTATTTGCGAAACATATTTTATATTAACGGAGTGCTGTTAATCACATCATGTCTCCTATTGGTGGCCGTTTGTACTTAGTGTATAAAGTGTATTTGGTTTCACCAGATCATTACTCTGATGAAGTTTTTTAAATTATAAGATGGAAACATTAAATTTTTATTCATTAAACCCTTCAGCATTTCGATGATGATGTCCTTGTTGATTTAATTTGTTTAGTTATTTGTAATATTATCCATGCACGCTGCCACTAGCCATATTAAGACTAACGAGAGGAGAGGTAATGATGCAGCTAGTACTTTCGATTTCTGAACTGCAATCTTTTAAGTAGAGTGTTCAGTATTTAACAGCTGTACTGAGATCAAGCAGTTGTAGGATTAATTAGGGGGCTTAGGCTAAAGTAATGGAAGGGGGTTGTGGTACAATTTATTATATGGATTAATTGAAGGCTTAGGCTAAAGTACGAGAAGAGGGGTTGTGGTACCATTTATTATATGCATCAATATATAGAAAGACAAAGATTGATAGGATGTATTAGGGAGCTTAGGATAAAGTACGGGAAGAAGGCTTGTGTTACCATTTGTTATATACATCAATATATACAGAGACAAAGATTGATAGGATTTATTAGGGGGCATAGAATAAAGCAGGGGAAAGGATTATATATAGTAAGCACTGTAACTTCAGTAAATTAGTCCTTTTGACAGAAATGACAGGTATTTGGTTTAGCTTTTTCAGTATAGGTTCATAGGTTCATACTAGGTATCTGCCCTAGGGCATTTATAAGCCTAGCCAGAGTGTGTTTGGCTTTCACCACCCATTTTAAATTAATTTTGCTATGCCCTTTTTCGAGGTTAGTATACTGTGCCTCTGTCTAACAGTGACACAGAAGTGATACCCGGGGTAAACCTACGATCTCCCATCCACTCATCAAGATTCCTCTTGAAGAGAGTCAATGAGGGACTCTGCCTAACCTGGACTGGGATTTTATTCCAGAGTGAAGGGAGCCTCTGGGTTATGAATCTGTCCCTCCAGCATGTCCTATTTATTTCAGTGCTGAGGTTCAAGTCTCTTGAGCGCGTAGCTCGATGGTATTTGGATTTTCTGAGGTGCAGCATGTCCATTAATTCCGGGTTGGACATGGCTTTATACGTCAGGCACAGATCGCCTCTGAGCAGGCGGTATGCCACTGAGTAGAGCTGGGGTTTCTTTAACCGGGCAGCATATGGCATCTGTTTGAGCCCTTTGATCCTCTTGGTGAGGTACTTTTGGGGTCTTTCTAGTTGCTGCAGGTATCTGGTAAGGTACATCCCAAAAGGGGCATTGTACTTAGTTATGGGCCTGATGAGGGATGAGTAAAGAGGCACAATGACCTCCCCTGATCTAGATGTGAATCCCTTCATGATTAGGTGGGCTATATAAAATGTTTTTCTAACCACTTTGGCCACGTGGTTGTCAAATGAGAGATTGCTATCAACGTGGGTCCCCAGGTCCCTAATTACTTCTTCTGTACTTAATGGATTACCACCTATGTGGTAATTTGTGGGCACTTTGTTTTTGCCAAAGAGGATGACTGTACACTGTTTGGCATTTAGCTTGAGGCCATGGCTCTGGCACCAGTTGTCTGTTTCTATGAGGCCCTTTTGGAGGATGCTTGTGTCAGCTGGAGAGTCAATTATGGTGCCCAGTTTGCAGTCATCTGCGAACTTGGTCAGCCACAGTCCTTCCTTGTTGGCTTGTACCTCCGAGAAATATATACCGAACAAGAGAGGTCCCAGGACTGAGCCTTGTGGGACGCCACTTGTAACTGGTTTGGAGTCTGACATGGCTCCAGCAATTCTAACCATGTGGGTTCTGTCCTTGAGCCAGTTTGCAACCCATCTAGTGACATAGGGGTTTATATTTAAGCTGGTGAGTTTATCTATAATGCCCGAGTGGGGTATTGTATCGAAGGCTTTTGCGAGGTCCAGGTAGGCTGTGTGGACCACCTTCCCCTCGTCAATGGCCTTGGTGACTGTTTCAAAGAAATCAACCAGGTTTAAGAGGCAGGATCTGCCCTTAACAAAGCCGAACTGGGTAGGATCCAGTGTCTGTAGGTCCCCAATATCTTTATTTATGAGGTCCATGATGATCCTTTCCATAGCTTTGCCGACCAAGCTAGTCAGGCTTATGGGGCGATAGTTTCCAGGATCCGTTGAGGCACCACCTTTGTGGAGAGGGACCACTGTTGCTGTATGCCACTCTTACTCTTTGGGTACATATCCTGTAGTAAGGCTGAGATTGAACAGTAGTTTTTTGTTTGGGTTTAGCTCTTCTTGGAGTTCATGTAGGATGCTGCCCGGGACACCGTCTGGTCCCATTGATGCTGTGTTTTTTGCTTTGGAGAGGGCAGCTCTTACCTGAGCATCTGAGATGTCAGGGGGGCAGCACTCTGCTGGGATAGATATTTGCCCTTTTGGTGGGGAGGGGGGGAGAATTTTGCACTGAACCTGTCAGCTAGGATGTTGGCAATGTCTGTGGGTTTGATGTATTTTTTGTCATTTTGGACAAATTCTGAGCATATCTGGGAATTCCCACACAGGTTCCTAACATAACTAAAGAAAGCCTTGTGATTATCCTTAGTGTCCTGTGCAATTTTTCTCTCGAAGTTGGCCTTAGACGATTTTATGAGTGCCCGTAGTTTTTTGCTAATACTGATCAGAGATGCCTTCCCTTTTTGGGATTTTGCTCTATCATGTAGTAGCTTCCTCCTTCTATTGTATAGTTTGTTTATGGCTGGGGTCCACCAGACAGGACGTCTGCCTTTGGAGGATTGGGTCTTGGTTTTATTTGGGATTGCATGATCCATGCATTCCTGAAGGTGTTCATAGAATGCGTTTATAAAGGATTCTGTGGTCTGGGCCGTATTTTCCACAGGCCCGGGGGCTTTGAAGGATTCCACCTCGGTTTTGAGGAGTGTAAAATTTGCTTTAGAGAAGTTTTTCACTATGGTTTTCAGGGCAGGGAATGGAGTCGGGATGTGAATATCCAGTGAGATTAGTTTATGGTCTGATCTTACCATTGAGGGATACACTTCTGGTCTGGAGCATAGAGTCCCCATGTTGGTGATGATCAGGTCCAGTATGTTTTCACCTCTTGTGAGAGTGGTAACAAGTTGTTCCATAGCATTTGAGTTTATAAATTCTAGGAACCTTTGGGCTAGGGTGTTGGAGCTAGAGTAATGCTCCCAGTCTATGTTTGGGTAGTTGAAGTCACCCAATATAATGGTGTTTGGAGAAACTTTCATATTTTCCAGTGTTCTCAGGAAGGCTGAGTGGGGTTCCTGGGTTTGGGAGGGTGGTCTGTAGCAGGCTATAAATTGGAAGGCAGTTTTACCCACTATTAGTTGCACATGGATAGTCTCTGATGCTTTGTGCTGTGCCACCAACCTGGAAGTGTGGGCATCTTTGACGAATATTGATACTCCCCCTCCTTTTGTGGTTTGGTCCAAGTTTTGGGGCTGAAAAGCATGGTATGAGGTATAATCTGGTAGTGCTGGGGTGCTCTTGGGAGCCTTGAACCGGGTTTCTGTTACTGCACAGATATTGATGTTCTCCATGCTAAGGAGAGTTTCGAGTGCTTGCATCTTGAGGTTTAGACTTATTGCGTTGAGTAGCATTACTCTTAGTTTCTTATCCCTTGTGATACCTATGGAGGTGGGTTTGTCTTTTGAGCCATGCCTAAAAAAGGCACTATGGGGATAGCAAGAGCCTTTGCCAATATCCGAAAGCCCAGGGGTGACAGGTGCAAGCCGTCCCTAGCGAAGCATCGTGGCTTGTCGAGCATGCCATCCCAGGCTGACAGGCATTGGATCCCCTTTGAATGACACCAATACTTAAGCCAATTGTTGAAATTGATCATCTTGTCTTCATATTGTGGCATCATTCTTGGTGAGGGTAAGATGCTACTCAAGGTCAGGGTCATACCGGTCTGGGCTACATGCTCAGAGAGCTCCTCTATGTCTCTTTTTTTGTAGTCCAGGGAGGTACGTCTCAGGTCATTCACACCAGCATGGACAATGACTGAGTCATATTTGTACTTGCCTTGGAGTGACCTGAGTGCTTGTGTTATGTGGTGGATCCTAGCGCCCGACAGGCAGCTCTCCGTGACCTTCTCCTTGTTCAGCCTGGTGAGCAGGACGTCAGTGTACCTGACGACAGAGTCACCTATTATAAGTGTATCATGTGTGTTGTTTAGCCTTAAGGGCTGTGACTGTTCGGCACACTGGCTTTGTGAGCTATGTGTTGCACGTGTTTTGTTTTGGGATAGCGGTTGCTTGGGTGTCTGCTTTGGAGGTCTCTGCTACTTAGGCAGATTTTTATTTAGAGCCTCCGAGTATGTTTTTGTGTGTTTATGTGTTTGGTTTGCTGTCGTGGTAGGTCTATGTGAGACTGGAATTGTAGTGAGTGTGGTTTCCTTCTCCTCCTGACTGGTTTCACCAGTACTGAGTTGAGAGAGCTTAGCCTCCAGTATGGCTATATGGTTGCATCTCTCACATGTGTTGGAATTTGTTGGGAGGAGGAGATGGTTGTCTGTGTACATGAGGCAGTTGTAACATTGCCTCAAGATTCCCAGATTCACCAGCTGGACCGGAGAGAAGATTGATGACTGACCTTTGGACATGCCAGAATAGTATTGGGAATTCCTTTATAATTGAAAAAAAAGGGCCAGTGGAGAACAAGGTACTCAAGGGGAGTTTGTAAGGGTGTAGTGCTTTTAATTTTTTAGTGCTGACTTATATAATTGCTTTAGTAAGCAAGTGCCAGGTAACTTAAATACAATGTGTTACAGGTAACTTAAATGCAAAAATGACAAACAATAACTTTCTTTCAAGTGAAACAAGGAAATAAGTACAGTAAGCAATGCAGATATCACTAGGGATCTACAGAAGTGCTGAAAAGCCGCGTTTTAGTATAACATCTTATTTCATTTTTTTTTTATTTTAATTCATGCTATTTGGTATGTATGTCAATGTTGTGAATATGAACTTTTTAGAATGTATATATTCTCTGTGACCATTATACTGAGACTTTACTATATATTTAAACAAAATGAGCAATTTCATTGTTTTTGTTTAAACTTCAAAATTTGTAACCTTAATTTTCTGTTAGTTATTAATTTTCAGAAGGAGTTTATACTGTTTGATTCCTATCGACCCCACAATGTGCATTTACATCACACCCCCTAATTACTGCAAAGAATGACTTTGTTGTCCACAATGTGATAATTATAAAAATTATTTCTCTAACAGTGGCACAAACATTAAGCAGGATGTCTTAAGCCTGTGCCTCTTCCTTGTTGAACTGAGGAGTGCTTGGAAGATGTTCACTGTTCTAGAATCATTGTGATGAGACACGAAACCTTTTAAGAATGAGATGAAATTTTGTGAAAGAGCGACTCTGGAAATCATTTTTTATTTTAATTAGGACTCCATTTGCATTTTTATAGATTAAAGCTCTTTTCTATTGCCTTAGAGTTAGAAATGTAATACATTTATTGTCTCCGCAGGCTCACTCTCTGCAAAGTATTAATTGTGTGAAACAATGAACACGAGGGGCGCACCTTAAAACTTGCTCCTTCTTTCAACATAAGGATCTGCTTTTCCTTGTTGGTTTGGATTTTTTGTTTAGACCACCTCTCTCATATTGCTAGTAGTAATTTAGTCTTGTGTTATTTATAAACTGATTTGTTATTTATATATTAAAGTTACTCATCATAATCTAATGCCTTTTACTTTCTTTTTCTGACTTTTAATCATCTCCAGAGCAATACTCATTCTATGATTGTAGCTTGATGCTACTAATAAAATGGTTTTGTCTCTTTGTCTAGAAACACGATGGGCAGCAGTAACTCTGAACTGCCCAAAGATGAGACTTTTTTGGAAAGGGCTTGAGTTTGGCTAACAGTAATGTTGGAAGATTAATCTAAATGAAGCTCAGGCTGAAGCATCATAAACATTCACACTAGTATAGCTAGAGTGTCTTACCTGATATTACTACAAGAAGAGGGAATCGTCTTTCTTTTCTCAAGTACAAGAAGTCAGATGCATTCCTAACAAGACGCACCAGCTTAGGTCAGTAGTTATGGAAATATTCCCATGTGCATTCACAGCAGCAGTGTAAAAGTTGCAGACTCCAAATTTGACCTCAAAGCAGTGACAAGTGGAGTACCACAGGGTTCCATCCTGGGACCTCTCCTGTTTGGTATCTACTTCTCTGAAGTACAGGCTAACACAGAAGGCCTCTGGCTAATAAAGTTTGCAGATGACTGCAAACTAGGACCCATAGTGAAGTCCCCAAATGATGTGGACATCCTACAGAAGGGTCTCACTGAGACAGATGCCTGGTGTCAGAGCCATGGCCTCAAGCTCAATGCCAGAAAGTGCAGTGTCATCCCCTTTGGTAAAAACTCTGTACCCATGAACTACCACATAGGCAGCAATCTACTTAACACCAAATGCGTGATAAGAGACCTTGGGACCCAGGTGGATAGTAGTCTCTCCTTTGATAGTCATATCGCCACAGTAGTCAGGAAGTCCTTCTGCATGGCACACCTCATCATAAAAGGGATCTCATCCAGGAAAAAAGAGGTCATTGTTCCCCTCTACTCATCACTCATTAGACCCATTATAGAGTACAGCGCCCCTTTTGTAATGTACTTCATAAGACATCTGCAGCAGCTGGAAAGGCCACAGAAATACCTCACAAAGAGGATTACTGGCCTCAAACAAATGCCCTACACTGACTGCCTCAAAAAACTCCAGCTTTACTCTGTAGCATATCGCCTACTCCAAGGTGATCTCTGTCTAACATATAAAGCTATGTCAAACCCAGAGCTGTTGGACATGCTACACCTAAAGAAATCCCAATCCCTCCAAGCTACATGCTCTAGGGAGCTAAACCTTGTCACCACAATAAACAGGACATGCTGCAGGGATAGATTCCTGTCCCAGAGACTTTCTATACTCTGGAACAAGTTACCCATCTATGTCAAGCAAAGTTCTTCATTAGCACTCTTCAAGAAAAATCTTGATGAGTGGATGGGAAATAGGAAATACACACCAGGGATCACTTTTGTGTCTCTGCTGGACAGTGGCACAGGAAAATAACTTTCTTGGGTGGCGTAAGCTATGGTACCTTGCTGGCTAGGCTTACGTAGGCCCTTGGGCCGATAGCCTAGTGCCTACCTATGAACCTATGAGTTTACTATAATTCAAATTGACAAAACTAAAAATGAGAGGAATGCAGATTTAAATATATATTGGAAAATATACCTGCAGACCTCAGTATTTAGCATCAGCTTGAACATTTCATAATCAACACAAGCTATATGCCTACAATTAAGGTAAATCTGATAATGCCCTAGTATTTGGGGTATCTGCATTAATCAACCAACACAAGCGATATGCCTACAATTATGGTAAATCTGATAATTCCCTAGTATTGTGGTGTATGTGCATTAATCAGGAGGTGGCTGTAAATTGATCAAGAACTGTATTTTTCCTTAGGTGCTTGATCAGGTAATAAACTAACTTTGGCAAACAGTGTGATGCTGATATATTATAGGAGAGTAAGAGCATAGTGAATTGTCTAAACACCCATAGGGTTTAGAACCACTGTGATTAAAAGTGAGGTTATAACATCTCTCCACCAGTCGTGAGGATAATGATTCAAGCTTGATTTATAATGACAGAGATTAATGAGGATTTCATAAGTAAGAACCATCCTTACTAATTTAGGAGTGATAGTCTTTTCCATCTGTTTACCTGCTTGTACTGTTAGGAGCAAGATTCTAATCTAGCTATCTTTTTTTTTTTCAGATTTGAATTTTTATTTATTTTATTTATTTTACATTTGTTGACCGGGCTAGTCTAACTGGATACATGTCCATTTTCAGTAGAGGCCCGGGGAGATAAGCTCCAAACTATGCTAATATAACAATATTACAAAGAATGAATGAAAAGACCAAAAAGAAAACATCAATTAAAACATTAATATACATTATTTCTGTAGGTTAACATTGTAGAAACTTCATGAAAAGAATCATGGGTACACGGTTTAGTAATACAGTAGTTCTAGAAGCAAATATCCAGGTTAAGGGGTTGACCTTTGACATGGAGAAGAGTAGGTAAAGTAAGAGATTAAAATGAATTATTATAGCAATAACCAATGCCTGGGTGTGGGTAATGCTGGATTTACCCATGGTTGGTGTGGTTTGGTCATGAGGGCGAAGCCCGAGTGGCCAAAGAAAGACAACCGTGGGTAAATCCAGCATTACCCACACCCAGAAGTGGGTTATTGTTATTATACAATGACATTATTTAAGAAAAAAAATACTTACTTTTCTTAAATAACGGCATTGTATAATACCTCCGTGCTGCACTTCTGCATCTGTCTGGTATTTTGGGGCAGTTCTGATGTACTGCGCATGCATATGCTTACGCAGTACATCAGAGCAATGGGCGGAAGCAATGGAGAAAGCAAGATCTCCGTTGCTTTTTACAAACTGTCTCGCTATGTTAAAGGGGTTTAACATAGCGAGACAGCTGTAAAAAAGCAACGGAAAATCTCAGTTGCTTTTTTTAAAGCTGTCACGCTATGTTAAACCCCTTTAACATAGTGAGGCACCTTTAAAAAAAGCAATGTAGATAGGAAGATCTCTCTTACTTTTTTTAAAGCTGTCTCGCTAGCGAGACAGTGTGTAAAAAGCAACGGAGATCTTACATTCTACGTTGCTATAAAAAAAGAGTTATACTTTCCATTACTATAACTCTGATTTACAACACACTGACCAATCAGGGTGCACGTTTTGGAATATTAATGGGGGGGGGTCATTGTATAATAGGTTTGTTAGAATTATACACTCAAGTAAAACAGATAGAATACATTCAAAGCTGAAATACAGGTGCCTGGAGCAGGGGTAATTTTCCAATTTATGTACTACAGGGTATATTGCAGGCAATAGAAGACCTGAAAAAAAATAGAGCAAAAACAAAGCTTAGAAATCTGACTAGGTTGTTGAAGGAGGGTGAAAAACAGTAATGCTATACAATTAATTTTAATCTGGGTTAATGCATTGGCATAGCCATTGTGTTTTAAGGAATAATTTTAGTTGATTTTTGAAGAGTGGCAATGATGAAAGTAATTGTAGATTGCTGGGAAGCCTGTTCCAGATTTTCCCTACTGAATTAGAGAAGGGGGAGTCACCTTCTTTATTATAGGATTTCTGGATGGTTACTAGTAATTTATTTGCTGAGCGAAGGGTAGTAAGATTACTATAGGGAGTGATTAGGCTACTGAGAATAGGGGTGTTGGTGGGCTGATAAAGTACTTTATGGGTGATAATAAGCTGTTGAAGTAGTAGCTGGTTTTGCAGGTCTAGCCAACCAAGCTGTTTGAGATTTAGACAATGGTAGGTTTTAAATGGTGAGCCAGTGGCAAATCTGGCAATGTTGTTATAGGAGGTTGCCAGTTTATTAAGGCTACTGTTGTAAAGATTGGTATAAATGGGTGAGGCGTAGAGGAGGGTAGAGATAAGGTGGGTATGGGCAATGGTGGTTCTGGCTTCAGGGGTAAGAAAAGATTTTATTCTGTAGAGAGAGAGCCAAGTTTTCTGTTAATAGTGTTGATAGTCGTGTTAATATGCGAGTCAAAGTTAAGATGTTGATCAATTGTTATGCCTAATAGCTTGGTAGTTGGTTCTGGTGCAGTGATAGTACCATTATTGGCCTTGACAGTGACATGAATAGGAGAGGACTTTAGTGTTGGAGTAAAAAGCAATAGTTTAGTTTTTTTTGGCATTTAGTATGAGGCATCGTTGTAGGAACCATTTCTCCACCAAGCTAAATACAGTTTGAGTTTTGGTTTGAAGCTCAGCAGCTGAGGGGGCAGTACACACTATTGTCGAATCGTCTGCATATTGAAAAAGAGGAGAGGTCCCAGGATAGAGCCTTGTGGGACCCCTAGAGCAATAGGAAGATGAGTGAAAAGGTCGTTGTCTCAGAGGACAGCTTGCAGTCTATTTTCTAAATAGGACTTGAACCATAGTAGTGCCTGTGAGCTAAATGTGAGTGTTTTTAGTATATTTAGAAGTATTTGATGGTTCACCATATCAAACGCTTTAGAAAGGTCAATAAAGAGTGCAGCAGAGAGCTTATTATTGTTACGATGTTTGTTAATGCAGTCAGAAAAGGATAAGAGAGCAGTAGTAGTACTATGGAAAGGCCTAAAGCCATGCTGACAGTCTGATAGTAGGTTATTTTGGAGAAGGTGATCAAGTAGTTGTCAGTGGATACATTTTTCCGTTACTTTGGCTTGAGGAGAGAGTAGGGAATGGGATGAAAGTTTGAAAGTTCGGTTGAGTTACCACCCTTGTGAAGTGGGATTATGTGAGAGATTTTCTAGAGAGATGGGATAGAGCCTTCAGTAATGGTTCTATTGATAAGTATGGAAATAGGGTAGGATAGCACTTTTGCTGCAATTTGCTGATATTCAGCTGGCAGGAGATCAGCTGAGGGGGTACATGGTTTAAGTTTGGTAAGTAGGGTAAAGATGAGAGATGTAGGAAATGGTTTTAAATGAAAGGAAGGGGTATGCTAGTCAGGATGAATGGGAGGGTAGAGCTAGCAGGAGGTAAGGAGTTAGCAAGAGATTGTACAGTTTCTGTAAAGAAGATATTGAGGGCATCAGCAATCTAATTGGGGGAGTATAAGGAGAGACCTGCAAGGGTTAGAGACTTGGTGTGGCCTGGGTGTAAAAGTTTATTTATAGCTGACCCTAAAGTTTGTGGTTTTTGTTTATGCTTATGCTGCAGTTTAAAGTAGTAGTGCTTTTTATCAAGGAGTATTGCTTTTTAGTGGCATTTCTTAACTGTTTATAGTTCTGGTGGTCAGTTAGGTTTTTAGTGATTCTTCATTTAGACCAGATCTTATTTCTTAATAGAAGTTTTTGTATAGTCTCTTTAGTGAGCCATGGATTGGCTTTACCTCTAGTTCTTATAGATCTAGTAGAAGCATAACCTGATGAAGCGCATATTAATGCGTGAAAGCGCTTGTTTTATTTCAAAATAAAATCATCTCTTCTTTTACCGTGGTGGTTCCTGGCAGTATTTTCATCTAGTAGAAGCATGGTATTCCAGGATTTGTAGGAATTTGGAGTTAAAATAGGATACTACTTCCTGTAGTGGAAGTTGTTTTAAGGGAGATCAGTCACAGGCTTGCAGCTCAGCTTGGAAGCTGACTGGATTAAAATATTTTTTGTTACGTGTAGTTTTAAAGATGGTTTGGTTGGGAATGAAGTTTTTTTGCCTGATTATATAAGTAAGGAAGTGATTGCTTATATCGTCAGGAAGGATATCTGCTTTATATGAGAGGGGGTGGCTATTTACTAGGATCCAGTCTAAGGTGCTTTCTTTTCTACTGGGCTTATGGATTCTGGTTGGTGTGGTGATGATTTGTAAGAAGCCATAGAGATTTATATGGAGGATAGGTTGGGCTGAGGTACAGGTATTCCAGTCAATGTTAAAATCACCAAGTACAATGGTTTCCTGTGGGAAGGATGAGGAAAGCCAACATAGGATGGTTTCCAGGATATTGATTGTTGTTGCCTGGAGGTAGGTAGGAGCATATTATATAAATGAACTTGTTAGCATTGATGTGAAGCTTAGAGATAAGGATTTCTGCATTACTATCTAAAGGTAGTTGTATATCTACTATGGAAACCTGTAGCCCAGACTTAAACAGAATTGCTACCCCGCCACCCCTTTTTGGTTGTACGTTCTAATCTTATTATATTGTAACCTGGTGGGATGACTTCCTTGTCCTTTGTCACTGGTTTAAGCCAGGTTTCTATTAGATATAGTACATCAAAGGAATGGGAATCTAGTACAGCATGGAGCTGACTGATTTTGTTATTTAAGCTCTGTATGTTAAGATGACCTATGAGTAAAGAGTTAGGATCTTTAGTAGAGGTAAAGGGGGTGGTAGCTGGGGTTGGTGGGGCTTGAGTGGGGTGTTATTGCATGTTCCTGGGTTGGGATGAATATCACTGTGGAGTAAAATGTGTTGTTGAAGGGTAAGTAAGAACTTTAGGAGTTTGTAGACACTATTCTGTGACTTTCTGGCTTGTTGGAAGGTAATATGGGCTAACCTATGATAATTTGGGGAGAGGTAGGTTGAGGTAGAGGTGATGTTTGCATGGTTATGGGAGCTTGGTTGACTCAGAGGCAATGTTTGTTTTAGGGAATAGAGGGATTCCCTGTAGTATAGATTTTCATACAAGGTAAGGACAAAGGATATAGATAGAATAGGTATTATAGCAAGTAAAAGAACAGGGATTCTTAGTTTTGGTTGGTGAGGTAAGGGCATTTTAAGAAAGAAAGATAGAATGACAGCAGGGCATAGGGATTGTTAATGAGATAGACTGGAGTCAGAATAGGCTATTTGGGCGGGTATTATGAAGAGTGATAAGAGTGTAGGTGTGTATGTATGTGAAGTTTCAGGAGAAATGAGGTTGGTAATTGGATAATTAGGAGAAGGGGTGTGGCTTGTGATGTATAAATGTAGGAGCACTGGGTGGGTGGAAGCTGGGGGTGGGGGAGGGGAGTGAACCTGCAGGGCGAACGGAGCGGTAAGAGCCAGAGAGAGGAAAAAAAGTCAAGGAGAACAATCAGTAAGGTGTGAAGGTCAGAAGGTAAGTGTGTAGAGTTAAGGAGGAAGGTAAAGAGGAGGTTGCATGGAGAGACTTGAGGAAAGTAGAGAGGGTTGCAGGGAGAGACTTAGGCTATTAGAAGAGTGAAGTGTGAGGTAAGAATGTACTGGGACACGAAGTAGAGGGTGAAATAGACTACAGAAAGGCTAGGAGCTCAAAAACAGGGGGAGTCACTAAAGAAAGGTGAAGAAATACAGGGCAGTTAGCTGTTAGTAGGGCACCACCTGGTGGCAGTCACGTAAATTGCAACAGGAGAAAGAGGTTCTCTAAGGGGGATAAGAGGCTGGAGTATGAGAGAGAGCTATCCTAGTTAGGAGTAAGAGGGTATGTGTGGGAAGTAAGGGTTAATTTGAGTCTAAAAGGAGGAGATTTGGCTGCTGGCTAACCTGGAAGGGTTGCTTGTTTTACCTAGCAGTAGTATTTAGCTAAGCAATAGCAGCATTAGAAGACATACTTTCACTGTATTCTTTTCTGGGAAAAAAAATGACTCTCAGGGAGCAGGTCAATTTTGTCATTACTCAGGAGTCTATTCCTTGGCTTCCAGCAGGGCACAATCAGGTAGGCTAGAGCTGGGACAAGCAGGAACACAAAGACTAGGTAGCAAACACCGGAGCTACTGATGCACAGCAGCCAGAGGATGGGGCAGGAGAATAAAAATGATATTGTTATTGATTAGTATAAGCAGACAGTTGAAAGAATCCCAGTTATATAAAAACAAAAAAATTGTTAATAGTTACATAAGAATATTTATTTTTATTTTATTTATTTTGCATTTGTTTACTGGGAAAGTCCGACTGGATATAAGTTCATTTTCAGCGGAGGCCCGAGGAGAAAAGCATCAGCCATACATACATACAGAGAAACTTTACAGTTCTAGACTTTTATACAAGAACACATACATATATATTCCAGATTTGCCGGAATACATACAGTAAAACTTTACAATTATTAACTATTATACGAGAACACATTCATTTTTAGTAGTACATAGTTGTGCAAGTTATCATATCATTCAGTAATACATTCTAATAGATAAGAGACATTTAATCAATCTTCAAAACAGCTGATGTATCAGAGTTATGATAATTAAAGTTTATACATGTGGCCAGGGTTATCAGTGATATGTAGTATCTGAGAAGGGGTTAGTCAGGGTTTGTATAGGAGCATAACTAATGCATTTTTAGGTATTTTTTAAGATATATTTTAAATTGAGTTAAGGAGGGAACAGCAGTAAGTTCAGCAGGAAGTAAGTTCCAGGTTTTGCCAACAGAGTTAGTAAATAATGATTCATCAGCTAAGTTGTTGAATTTAACAGTTTGTGCTAGCATTCTGTTGGAAGAGCAGAGTGTTTTTAGGTTATTTATTTTACATTTGTTTACCGGGATAATCTGACTGGATACATGTCCATTTTCAGTGGAGGCCCGGGGAGAAAAGCTCCAGATAATCAATATTACATAGGTTACATAAGATGTTAGATAACACTAGAAAATTTGTATATTATTGTATTGTTGTAGGGGGTGATATTGATTTTAAGTATGGGCGTCCTTTCTGGTTGGTAAAGAACTTTGTGAGCAACTATTAATTGGTTATTGTGAAGTTGGCAGGGTAGTTAAAGCCAGCCAAGCGATTCAAGGTTAAGCCAGTGATGTGTTCTATATGCTGAACCTGCGGCGAATCTGGCAATATTATTATAGCAGCTAGTGAGTTTATTGAGGTCAGATTTACTTAGGTTCGTGAAAATAGGAGAGGCATAACGAAGAGTTGATAGCAAATGTGTATGGGCAATCACAGTCCTAGCAGATGGGATTAGGAATGGTTTAATCTTATATAAAGAGCTGAGTTTCTTATTGACTGTTTTAATAGTTCGGTCGATGTGAACATCAAACTTGAAATTATTGTCGATTATTGCACCTAATAGTTTACTAGTACTTGGTTGTGGGGAAGTTATGGTACCATTGTTAGATTTTATGGTAAATGATGGCAAAGGGACCTTACGAGTAGGGGTGAAGAGTAACAGCTTTGTTTTATTTGGATTTAATAGGAGATGCCGATCAGTCAGACAGTTTTCTACTTTGTGAAAGGTGTTTTGGGACAAAGTCTGTAAGTGTGTCAGAGAGGTAGCAGAACAGATTAGGGTAGAGTCATCTGCATACTGAATACAAGTTGCATTTGGGATGACTGTATACAGATCGTTAATGAAGATGGAGAATAGGAGGGGGCCTAATATAGACCCCCGAGGGACTCAAGGGTGATTGGTAATAGGGAGGGTAATTTATCCTTCCATAGTACAGCTTGTTGTCTGCCACTTAGATAGGATTGAAACTAGCGAATTGCCTGGTTATCAATGGAGAGTGTTTTTAGTGTCCATAAGAGTAGCTGGTGATTTACTATGTCAAATGCCTTGGATAGGTCTAGAAAGAGGGCAGAGGAAAGCTTGTTATTATTATGGTTTTGATTTATCGTATGAGAGAAGGAAAGAAGGGCTGAGGTTGTACTATGGTATGGTCTAAATCCGTGCTGGGAGGGGGCTAGGAGATTGCTCTGGTTGAGATATGGTAGGAATTGTTTTTGGATACTTTTTTCCATAATTTTAGCCAAGGGTAACAGGATGGCTATAAGCCTGTAATTTGAAAATTCTGTGGAACTACCCCCTTTATGGAGAGGAATAATATGGGAGATCTTCTAGATGGAGGGGATATAGGCTTCAACCATAGTGCTATTGATTAGTATTGAAATGGGATATGCTATTTCATCTGCGGCTTTTTGAAGATACGCTGCAGGGAGGAAGTCTGCCAATAGGGTGGTGGGTTTCAATTTCTTGTTTAGTGACCTGATAAGAGATGTTGGTACTGGTTGAAAGTTGAAGAGGAGATGAGTATTGGGTGTGGGGTTGGTAAGACTTGGGTTATTAGGAGCTACTTTGTTGGCAAGGAATTGAATAGTTTCCATAAAAAAAGTGCTAAAAGTGTTAGCAACATTTTCCAGAGGTTTTAGGAGGGTAGCCGAGGGGGTAGGGGTAGACGAATGTCCTAGGTGGAGAAGGTCATTTATACTAGACCAAACTTTGTGGATGATTTTGGTGTTTCTGTTGCAGATGACAGTAATATTTTTTTTGTCTAGCATAATGGACTTCTTTGTATCATTCCTTAGTTGTTTATATATAATTTGGACCTTTGGGGATTTAATGGTTCTCCAAGAGGCCCAAGCTTTATTTCCGATGTATGATTTTTTGTCTGGTATCTTTTGACAGCCACATTGCTACTTTTTTATTGATTCTGATAGTATGAGTAGGAGCATGGTTATCAAGGATAGCAAGAAATGTAGAGTTAAAGTACAAAACTGCTTCATCCAGTGGAAGCAGTTTTAGAACAGACCAGTCACATGACTTAAGTTCATTTTGGAATTTTTTTGATTAAAGTTATTATTGCTCCTTATAGTTTTGAAGGGGGATAGTTGAGGGATATTTTTTTTGCTTGAGTATATAGGTGAGGAAGTGGTCACTTATTTCCGCAGGTTGAGTGCGTTGAGTGCCTGCTTTATAAATATGGAGGTGGTTGTTTATGAGAATCCAGTCTAGAATACTTTCTTTGTTGTTGGGCTTACTGATTCCTGTGGGGGAGGATATGGCCTGGGTCAAGTTATACAAATTTATGTCGATGGTAGGGAAGTCTGAGGAACAGGTGTTCCAGTCGATATTAAAGTCCCAGAGAAAAATAGTTACTTGGGGGTAGTTTATGGACAGCCATTGGAGGATGCCTTCTAGGGTATTTGCGTTGTTACCTGGAGGAATATAAATTCAAACAATACTTATGGATTTGTGTTTGTTAATTTGTAGCTTAGTAATAAGTATTTCTGCATTATTAGTTTGGAGAGCATGTGGAGAACTAGGTATGGTTACATCTAGTGTGAATTTATGTAATACATCTACCCCCCCCCCCTTCCTAGAGGTGTGGTCTAGTCTTAATATATTATAACCTGGAGGTATAACCTCATTATCAGTAGTAGCAGGTTTGAGCAACTTATGTGGTAAAACATTTTTTTTCTCAGTCTAGCCAGAAGTTGGCTTTGACCTAGCTGGTCCAGGAGGACCTTGTCACTGATCACTTCTCCCTAGATATCGACAACTTACTTAACATATACCATATATCGTATATACCATAACATATACAATACCTTGTATTAAGTATATACATTATTTACATTTGAATGTCACCTCTAATGATCCTTTACTTTTTGCTTTCATGGTCTCTCATATTGCAAATTTATAAAGGTTATCTTAATAATTTGTATTACTTTTTACTGTCCCCTTTGTTTATTGTGATATCAGTCTTTTATCCCTAGAATATGTTTAGGTCTAGTTTAGGACATTCAGAAGAGTTTTCCAATACTTCTGATAATAGGATAATTTTTTTGACTTTTTGTCATTATATATATTTTGTGGCCAGACATTTGTATTAATTCCATGTAATTTTAGATCTGTCTAGCCAGTTTTGAGCTATGCATGATTTCAACAAAGCACATCATTTTATTATGATGTGTTTATGTTCATATGTGCAATTTATGGGAAATATGTGTAAAACTGCAATTTCCCACCCCAAAGTAGATGTTACCTACCCCTTTTTTCTAATTTAGATCTTAGCAAACACCATAGTTGATATGCATTTTTACAGCTCCAGAAAATATGTAGGGTGTCATTTATGCCATTTGGACATGTGGGGCAGAATGTGAATAGACAGGGGTGATTTTATTCAAAAAGAAAGGTGTATGGCAGGCATTGTTGTAATCACAATTTGGGTGCATGTTAATTTTTTGAAGGGTGTTAGTTTCATGGTCAGTTCAATTGCAGCGTTTTTTTGATCGAGGGTAAATCCTCTTATTCTTTTCCTCCCAATATTTTGAATATAGGAGTGAATCTTAGTATTTTATTATTGTTATTAATCTCTAGGTATTCAATGGCATTTTTGATCTCAGAAGTAGTGAATTTATAATTTGTTGGTATAAATGCATTCCTTGGTTATCTGTTTTGACATTTGCTGTAATTATGTAGACTAGATATAATATTTCCTTAATTATAGCGTTATAGGTTCATAGGTGTGTACTAGGCTAATGACCCTGGAGCCTTTACAAGCCTAGCCCATAGTATTACCCTGGCATCATACCACCTGGTTCCCAGTGCTTCTGTCGAGTAGTGCCACTGGAGTGATCCCTAGGGTGAATTTTCTATTTCCCATCCACTCATCAAGATTTCTCTTGAAGAGGGCTAGTGAGATGCTCTGCTTGACATGTATGGGAAGTTTATTCCAGAGCATGGGCAGTCTCTGGGTTATGAATCTGTCCCTCCAGCATATTCTGTTGATTGTGGTCATGAAGTTGAGGTCTCTGGAGCGTGTGATGCAGAGGGATTGGGATTTCTTTAGATGTAGCATTTCTAACAGAGCTGGGTCAGACATGGCTTTGTAAGTCAAGCAGAGATCACCTCTAAGTAGGCGATATGAGACAGAGAATAGCTGGAGTTTTTTGAGTCTGTCCATATAGAACAAGTGTTTAAGGCCTAGGATCCTCTTTGTGAGTTACTTTTGTGGCCTCTCTAGTTGTTGCAGGTGTCTAGTGAGGAACATGCTAAATGGGGCATTGTACTTGATGATTGGCCTAATGAGGGAAGAGTAGAGGGAGACAATGACCTCTTTCTTCCTGGATGCAAAACCCTTAGTAATGAGATGTGCCACATAGTAGGAATTTCTGACCACAGTGGCAATGTGATTGTCAAAAGAAAGGTTGCTGTCAACCTGTGTTCCCAGATCTCTTATAACACCTTCTGTGTTTAGTGGACTACCATTGATGTAGTAATTCATGGGAACTGGGTTTTTCCCAAAGGGGATGCCGACACATTTTTTGGCATTGAGCTTAAGGCCATGGTTCTGACACTAGTCATTGGTCTCAGTGAGGTCTTTCTGTAGGATGTCAACATCACTCGGGGAGTTAATAATGGCTCCCAACTTGCAATCATCTGCGAACTTTGTCAGACTGAGTCCCTTTGTGTTGGCCTGGCCTTCTGAGAAGTAGATACTAAACAGGAGAGCATCCAGGACCGATCCCTGTAGGACTCCACTTGTGACTGGTCATCAGTCTGACTTGGAGTCAGCTACTTTCACACTGTGGGTTCTATCTGTGAGCCAGTTTTCAACCCACCTAGTGCTGTAGGGGTTGATGCCTAGCATAGTGAGTTTTTCGATGATTCCTGAGTGGGGAACTGTATCAAAGGCCTTGGCCAGATCAAGGTAGGCTGTATGAACCACCTTGCCTTCATCCACAGCTCTGGTGACTGACTCAAAGAAGTCAACCAAGTTGAGCAGGCATGAGCTACCCTTCACAAAACCAAACAGTGTGAGATCCAGAGTTTGGAGATTCCCTATATCCTTGTTTATTAGGTCCATGATGATGTATTTTATAGCTTTGCATATCAGACTTGTCAGGCTAATGGGGTGTGGGGTGATAGTGCCCAGGGTCTGTAGTCACTCCTCCTTTGTGGAGAGGGATGACAATAGCAGTGTGCCATTCGGTAGGGAAAAAGCCTGAGGTGAGGCTGTGATTGAACAGCGCACACAGATGAGGTGCCAGTTCACTCTATAGTTCATGTAGAACCCAGCCAGGGATAATGTCAGGTCCCATAGAAGCTGTATTCTTGGTCTTGGACACTGCTGTTTTAACCTGTGTAGCAGTAATACTGAGTGCCTGGCAATCTACTGGTATTGTGATTGGTCCTTGGGGGGGGGGTGAGAGGGGTAAAGTTGGCACTGAATCTATCGGCCAATATATTGGCAATATCTGTTGGCTTGGTATAGGAGGTACCATTGTGCAGTAGCTCAGAGAAAATCTGGGTATTGCCATGGAGATTCTTTATATAATTATAGAAGGCCTTGTGGTTGCCTTTACTATCTGCTGCAATTCTGTTTTCATAGCTAGCTTTAGCGGATTTGATGAGGGATCTTAACTTTTTGCTGAGGCTGATAAGGAAGTTTTTCCAGTTTTGAGATTTCACCTTATTGTGCATCAGTTTCCTCCTTCTGTTGTAGAGTTTGTTTATGGCAGGGGACCACCAGATTGTCATTCCTTTTTTGGAGGAGAGCATCTTGGTTCTATCTGGTATGGCGAGATCCATACATTTGTGTATGTGTTCGTACAATGCATTGGTGTGTGATTTGGTGGTCATGCAACTATTCTCAATTTGCATGAGTGCCTTGAAGTTAGCCACCTCTATTTGTCGGGTCTACTTCATTTTGTTGAAAATTCATTTAATTGAAACTCAAATAACTGGGACCAATTCACTAAAAGCTCACTTCACTGAAAACTAATTTCACTGAAACTCATTTATTTGAAAGTTATATATGGCCTTTTCTCCACTGTAGTCCAATCCTGGAGTTAGTATATATAGCAAGGGGGTGTGGAGGGTACAGCCCCCATATTGGGAGTTGTGGGGGCAAAGACCCCCACATAGTTTGGTTATATGTTGTTTTCTGGAAAGAGTTATGTAAGTATCCATCTGTATGCTTTAAAACATTTACAGTATGTGGGGGGGGGGGTTACACCCCCACACCTCCCAATGTGGGGGGCTGTGCCCCCACACCCCTCCTTACTTATATGCTAACTTCAGGATTGCACTACAGTGGGGAAAAGGCCATATATAACTTTCAATTAAATGAGTTTCAGTGAAATGAGTTTTCAGTGAAGTGAGCTTTCAGTGAATTGGTCGCAGGAAAATGACTTTCAGTGAAATGAGTTTTCAACGGAATGAAGTAGACCCCTGTTCTTTGGAGCCCAAAGTTAGTTTTGGAGAAGTTGTTCATGGTGGTTACCTTTGTGGTGTGGGAGGGATAAGGATTTCCAAGGTGATTAGTTTGTGGTTGGATCTAACTAGGGAGGAGTTGAATATTGGTACAGAGCAACGGTCGCCCATTTTAGTAATGACCAGGTCAAGGATGTTGCTACCTCTAGTTGGGGTAATTACAAGCTGGTCCAGGGCATTGGAATTAATGAATTCCAGGAAACGTTGGGCAAGTGTATTGGTACATGAGTAGTTTTCACAGTTAATGGAGGGGTAGTTGAAGTCACCCAGTATGAGAGTGTTAGGTTGGACCCTAATACTCTCCGGGATGCTTAGGAATGTGGAGTGTGAGTCATGGGACATGGTTGGGGACCTATAACAGGCTACAACCTGAATCGCTGTCTTACCCAATGTTAGCTACACCTGAAGTATATCTGATGCATTATGCTGGGTTACCAGTCTGGAGGTGTGCGCATCCTTAATGAATATGGAAACACCACCGCGTTTGGAGCTTCTGTCCAGGTTCTGGGGCTGAAAGGTGTGGAATGAGTTATAGCCTGGTAGTGCAGGGGTGCTTTCTGCTGCCTTGAATCAGGTCTCTGTTACAGCACAAATGTCGATGTTCTCCATTTTAAGGAGTGCTTTGAGCAAGTGCATTTTGAGAATTGGACTTCTAACATTGAGCAGCATGACCCTCAGATTTCTTTTATTTGTAGCTGTTAAGGTGGTAATTTGGTCTTTGGAACATGCCTAAAAAGGCACTATAGGGGTGGCAAGAGCCTTGGCCAGTATGCAGAAGCCCAGGGGTGACAGATACAGGCCATCTCTGGCAAAGCATCGAGATCTGTCAATCATGTCATCCCAGGCAGACAGATAATGGATTCCCTTAGAATGACACCAGAAACTTAGCCAATTGTTGAAATCAATCATTTTCTGCTTGTGCTGTGGTATCATTCTGGGTGATGGTAAGATGCTGCTCAGGGCTAGGGTCATACCCACCTGGGCTGCATAATCCCAGAGCTCCTCTATGTCTCATTTCATGTAGTTCAGGGAGGTACGTCTCAGGTTATTCACACCCAAATGTACAATGACAGAATCATATTTGTACCTGTTGTTGAGGGACATGAGTGTGTGCATTATGTCGTGGATCCTGGCACCTGACAGGCAGCTGACTGTTACTTTCTCCTTATTCAGCCTAGTGAGTGGGACATCAGTGTGCCTCACTATCAAGTCACCTATAACTAGTTTGTTGGGCATGCTGTTTTGCCTTAGGGGCTTTTTTACTTACTTCTAATCTTTGCCTTATGCTTTCATTCAGGAGGTTTTTGATTTGATAAAAATCCGAAACAGTGCATTATTTAATTAGCGGGTATTGGGCTAAGTTTAATATAGTATTGTTTAGTTTGATATTTGGATTTAGGTGGATTGATTGTCCCATTACTAGGGTATTACTTATATTTAGGGAGGTTATAATTTTCTGGAATAATAAGCTTTTCTTTATGATTATAGGGTGAATATTAAAAGCCCTTAAAGTCTCAGTATTTAAAAAGGGAATGACTTTAGGATTTAAGTTTGAATTGATTAGATGTTGATAGTATAGATTTATCCAAAGTGGGTACCATGTTTTGTTTGATGATTCATAGTTTGTTATTTGTATGATTCGACTAACATTGATAATATCATATGTTTGAAAGTCTGGTAATCCTAGACCTCCTTTTTCCTTTGGTAAAATTAATCTGGAATAACTAATTCTAGTACTGTTACTTTGCCATATAAATTTACCTAGAGTTGTTTTTTAATTTGGTAAAAAAGACTATTAGTTATGCTTTGGTTGCTTTGGTTGATAACTGTGGTGGTGGTGCTGTGGTAGCATTGTTGCCTCACAGTAAGACATTGTCCTGTTTGATTCTCAGCTAAAGCGTCTTCTGTGTGGAGACGTATGAATGGGCGTGCCTTCGTTGAAGGTTGTGCGTCAGGGCTGGCAACTCGGCACGTAAAAAAATCTACTGCCAATCATTAGTGGACCGGAGTTCCGCTGTGGTGACCCCTAACTGGGAAAAGCCGAAGACACAACAACAACAAGGTATGCTTTGGTTGATAGCATTAAAATGAAATAATACTTTGGGGAGAATGTTCATCTTTATGATTGGTGCTTTTGGATAGAAGGTAGAAGTTTAGATTTTTCCATCTATTTATTTCTTCTGTGATACTTGTCCATGTTTTGCACAGGTTATTTTTAATTATATCTGAATGGGGATGAGCAAACATAATGCCTAAATATTTACGAGAGTAGTTAACTTTGATTTTTGTTTCAGGAAAGTAGAATTCCTTATGTCCTAAGGGGTTAAGAGGAAATATAATTGATTTATTTGGATTAATGTCATAGTTAGATATTTCAGAGAACGTTTCAATGGCATTTAAAATCTTTTTTAATCAGTATTTGGGAATTCAAAGTAAATGTTCAGTTTGTCAGGAAAAGCTGTGTATTTTATTTGGACTTTAGAGATATGTATGAAATTATGGTAGGTTCTCTTGACTAATTTTAAGGAGGAGAACTTCAATATAGATATCGAACAAGTATGGTAGTAGTGGGCATCCTTGTCTTGTACCATTAACAACTTGAATAGGTTTTGATTGCTTTTTATTTTCAATAGTATTGTAGTGACTCTGTTATATAAGGCGTTTACCATAATTATATATTCATCAGGAATATTGAAGTGTTTCAGTATATTAAATAGACAGTCTAGGTTCACCTGTCAAATGCTTTGGATACATCTACTGATCTGGGGCATTCATCCTTTGCCATGAGACTGATTATTGAGTTTATGGTAAGTGTGCTATCCCATACTTGTCTATTGTTCATAAAGCCCAATTGCTCAGAGGATATAATATACAGCAAAACTTTTTTGATTTTGTAAGTTAAAATTGTTGAAAGTATTTTATGTCGATATTTAAAAGTGGTATTGGTCTATAATTATTTTGATTTACGGCATCTGAATTGGGTTTTAATATAAGGATAGTTTTTGAATTGTTTATGTACAAGTCAGTGGTACCATACTTTATTATGTAATTGTATACTTTCAACAAGATCAGTGCCATTATCTGCTTAAATGTCTTATAAGATTATGCTACATGCCCATCTGGCCCTGGTGCTTTACCTGGTTTTTGCTTATCTATAGCTACTAAAATTTACTCCATGGTTATTTGGGCTTTGAGATTATTTACTTGTTTCATTTAGTACTGGAAATTGTAGTTCCTCTATAAACTGGTAGAAAAGTAGCTCACTTATATGGTCATGGGGATCATATAGTTTTTGATATATGTCTTCAAACACCTGAATAATATCATTATCCAAGTGTAGGGTATTATTATTATAATTTATTTGTTTTATTTTGGAAGGGGGATTTTTAATATTTATCATTCTTGCCAACACTTGTTAGGGAGTTTGGGCCCATTCTGCGTATTTGTGGAGAAGTTTAAGTTCAATAAAAGAATAGTGTTGTGTTTGGATTTCATGTAGTTGTCCCTGAAGACCAACCATTTGATTTTCAAGTTCTGGCGAGTATTTAGTTTGTGGTTCGAGCTCTATAGTTTTTAGTTTGGATTCTATTTTTGATACTTTCTCCCTATTTAGCTTTTTATATAGAGAGGCTTTTTGGATTAATACTCCCCTGATTGCAGCTTTTGTTGCTTCCCTTTGGATGTCGTATGATATTTCCGTTGTCTCCATATTATTTTTTGTTTGAGTAAGGGTGTCAGTAATTTCCTGAGAACTTCTTTTTTCTTTTTTAAGTTAGAGTTTAAGGTCCAATTAGCTGAGATTTGAAGCTTCTGTTTAGATTTAACCTCCTTTAGTGTGAAGTTAATTTTAACATGGTCTGATATAGTTCTGGAGTCACAGGTATAAGTAACTACATTACTAAAGAAGATTTCAGATATTAGAAATATATCTATCCTGGACCATGATTTATGGTAAGGTGAAAAATATGTGAATTTACTGGATAAAGCATCATTTCTATAGTTTTCAAAGGGGTCAAACAGGTTAAAGTCTTCTATTAATTCAGCTGTTAATGTGGTAAGATGTGTCGGTTGCTTGTTTGCCTTATTTGTTATGTCTATTTCTGGGTTAATTATCATGTTCCAGTCACCTTCTAATCCATCTATCTTAATAATAGTTTTATCTGTTTAAATAATTAGAGAGCAGTAGGCTTATCTGTTTATGTATCTATCTATCCATCCAGCTAGCTACCTAGTTGTCTGATTAGGTACACCAATCTTATCTCTCTAATAACTATCTGAAAGGGTCCAGAGCCATATCACCCATGGCTCTGGTCGATAATAGACAAGATGTGTTATTTACAGTAGTGAATAAATTTAGAGATTTTCTTCTAAAGAATTAGTATACATTGGATTAAGACGGGTGATAATTTAATACAGAGATATAGGACAATAAACATCTATATAAATAGAAGAAATAACCAATAAAAGTCAGCAACATCTCTGCAAAATCACTGTATTTTAGGTTTAGCTCTTTCATTGGATGTAAGGGTGACACAGCTGAAAATGAATCAGACTAAGTGCAGTTAACTGACAGTCAGATGACACTTAGTAGTGCTTGTACAATGAGATTGTTTTACCTCCTTGATTGTTCTGATGAAGCCCTGATGACAACAGGATGAAAGTGCTAAACTTTTAACACATGTGGTGATTTTTGGAAAGGCATTACATCTTTTTTCATTATTGGTTGTTTTCTGATGTCTGCAAAATATGGCTGCTTTTACTTGGTTGAAAACAGAAGCACATTTGTGTCAAAGCATTTGGTGATGCTGCATGGTGATACAAGTACATTGAATTTAAAGGCAACTATTCGAGTCTGTAACTCACGGGTAAATTCTATGAAGAAGGATTAGTATAAATTATTTCCTAGAAAATCTGATTATTAGAAATAAATATATTAAAAAGGGGAAGGAAGAAAAGAGAAAACCATATTATGGGGTAAGGGGATTGCAGAACTGATATGCAAATCAGAGTTTAAAATCTGAAAATAATGTTTCATAGGTTTGATTGCCAAGTTTACTTCTACTAACCCTTCAAGAAGATTGAGTGCTGTAACCAAATGCTGCTATATTTTACTAATAGATGCTTCAAAATAATTTGCGAACTGAAGTTAACATCTGAATTGTTTGATCCTAAAAGAAAGCATGTTTCATAATCTTGGAAGGAGCTGTATTATGTATCTTTCACAATTATTATTAATAATTATTTTTACTGATTAGTTCTCTGACTTTGGTTTTGTCAATCATGAGTTATGTTCTATGCATAGACTTTTAAGTAGAACTTGATTAAATGTTACCTTATAGACCAGGCAGAGGTCACATATAAGTTACTTATCCTTTCTGCAGTGAAGAGATATCCCTTAGAAGTAGATGGGCTTTTTGTTAGGAGAAACATGTTTTCTAGAGCCCATATACTACTTTTATATCTAATATTAGTTTAAAAAGAAATTACACCAAAAATTTAGTTTTGTGTAACACTACTGAGACATACAGGTAACCCAGACTTTGCCTTGTAGTTCCTAGTTACATAACCAGTACATAATCCATTCAAGTATGCATGGGCTTGCATTTAATTTGTAAACTATTCTCATTTTAAATAATATTGACTATCATAATAAGGCATTGCTACTATTACTTCTTCAAAACATATGAGAGATATTAGAGCAAGATCTCCCCTTAAAAACATATTGTTCCATATCTGTAGGCTAACTAACTTGATAGCAGATAGTTAATATGATAACCATTAGCACAAATAATTAAGGCTATGAGCTGTTAAGAATAGCTCATAGGTTCATCGGTTTATAGGTTGGTACTAGGCTATCAGCCCTAGGGCCTACCCAAGCCTAGCCATAACAATTCCCTGGTTATTTCTTCCCACACTATTTACTTCCCTGGACCCCTGTCTAGCAGGGCGACTGACATGATCACCGGGGTGAATTTTCTTTCTCCCATCCAATCATCAAGGCTCCTTTTGAAGAGGGCCAAAGAGGCACTCTGCTTGACATGTATGGGCAATCTATTCCAGAGTCTGGGGAGTCTCTGGGTCAGGAACCTATCCCTCCAGCATGCTTTGTTTATTGTGATGACAAGGTTTAGATCCCTGGAGCATGTGGCTCTGAGGGATTGGGATTTTTTTAAGTGTAGCATATCCAACAGCTCTGGGTTTGACATGGCCTTGTATGTTAAGCAGAGATCGCCTCTGAGTAGACGATATGCGACAGAGTATAGCTGGAGTTTTTAGGTGGTCAGCGTAGGGCAGCATTTGATTCTTTCAGGTCCTGTTTTCCTCCTCAGTTACAGAGGAATTCACTTAACTAAACAGTGCTGTGGGTCATTTAGAATACTGGGCTAGGTTACACGGTGGTCTCCTAGACTGCATGCCTAGTAGCTACCCGTGATCCAGTTTGTGCATAATGCAGATAAAAATGTTAGTTAAAAAGTAAATGAAAGAGAAGACCATCCAGAAAGGAAGAATATTAAAGGTATCCTATTAAAGGTGTCCTATGTGAGAGTAAAAAGTCAGGTTAAACTAGCTTTAGGACAGTAAGTCTGAGATAAATTGGTAAAGTGGTGTAATATGTGTTGTAAATTTGTAAGGTATTTAACAGAATACTCCTGAATTATGAAAGCTCACTGAGATTTCTGATGTTAGGAAGAAGTAGGTCCAAACATCAGGAGTAGGGTTTGATCCCTCTGTGAGAGAGTGTGGATGACGTGACAAGAGGATCATTTTATTGTCCTAGAGGTTTTGTTAGCAAGAAGTTGTCAGATGTTATTCTGGAGCTTAAACATAGCTGTAGTAAAAGTTATTATGTAAGAGAGTAAATATCATTGTTGGAAAAAATGGATGTGATTCTTTTAAAAAAAGAGCACCTAGTGAGTTTAGTCACTTAATTTGATAAATGTGAGTATTGGACAGGTTGAGGAATTGACAGACATATTCTGCAGTACTAGAAGACCATATGCTAGGTTCAGCATAAGAATTTTTTAACTATAAATTTGTGACAGCCAGAGGTGAAATGACTAAAGATATAAGGAAGATAAGGACAGCAGGTCTATATTATTTAACTGAAATATGTATTCATCGAATACATATTCATCAAACTCTAAACATCGAAATTCATTTCAGTGAGCTTCAGACGTTTTCCCAGGGTTAGGAAACACTTGGCCTTCACCACAAGTTTTCCCTTTTCCCCACTGTAATGCAATCTTGGAGTTGGTACATATAGTTGGGGGTGGGGGCGCAGCCCACTAGATAGGGGGTGTAGGGGGCAAAGCCCCTCACTTGGGTGGGTTTGATTTACTGTGGTATGTGTTCTGTATGGCTAGTGGGTGAGTGGTTCCTAACCCTGAAAACAAGTCTGAGGTTTGCTGAAATTAATTTCGATGTTTAGAGTCCAATGAATATGTATTCAATAAATATGAATTTCGATTAAGTATTTGACATGCAGGGGTAGCTTATTCCATGGGCTAGGAATATACTGAGTAAGGAACCTACCTTTGGGTCTACATTGGATAGTCGAAGTTTGAAAAGAGTGAACGCTCTTACGTTGACTGCAAAATAGCAAAATGACAGAATGCCAAATAGCCTGAACAGCGATATTTTCCCAGGGAAAAAAAAATGATGGGCCATTGTTGGGACTTTGCAGTTTCCTCCATTATGGAGTGATCTCAGAGTTGGTATATTTAAGTGGGGGGGGGGGGTATCATTTGTTATTTTTTTTCTATGTGAAAAAAATCGCTGTTCCGGACACTCAATATTCTGTGGTTCCACTATTTTGCAGTCGATTTAAGAGCATTCTCCTTTTTTAAACTTCGACTATGTAATACAGACCCCCTATCTTTCCAGCGAGTCATCTTTATTTGTTGGTGTAGATTTAAGTACTTGGTGGTTGCAGAGAAATAGGAAATCAAAAAGGACTAGGCCTTTCATTCCTCAAAAAGTGAGAAACAGGTTACTGTGCTGCAACCTGTAGGCTACTTAGTATCAGGACAGCTGTGATTATCGGGGTAGTGGAAGGATTTAAGACCTTTAGTATTCTTGGTTATAAATCTTTGGGACCTTTCCAGTTGATTGATATGCTTGTATTTGTAAATAACAAAGTGGACATTGTATTCAATTATGGGTCTGATAAGAGAAGAGTTAAGTGGTAGGATGACGTCTTTGGATAACAAAGACATTCCATTAGAAACTGTGGGTCAAATAGAAGGATTTCCTGACTGTGGGAGAAACATGATGATGGAATGAGAAAAAGATGTCAATATAAGTACCTATATCTATCACAACCGTGTCTGTCTGAAGAAGAGTACCATTTACAACAAGTGAGGGGGGATGAACCTCAATATAAGTACCTATATCTATCATGCCTGTGTCTGTCTGAAGAAGAGTACCATTTACAACATGTGAGGTGGGATAAACCTCAATATAAGTACCTATATCTGTCATGACCGTGTCTGTCAAGTAGAGTACCATTTACAACATGTGAGGGGGGATGAACCTCAATATAAGTACCTATATCTATCATGACTGTGTCTGTCCGAAGAAGAGTACCATTTACAACACGTGAGGGGGGATGAACCTCAATATAAGTACCTATATCTGTCATGACCGTGTCTGTCAAGAAGAGTACCATTTACAACATGTGAGGGGGGATGAACCTCAATATATCTATCATGTCTGTGTCTGTCTGAAGAAGAGTACCATTTACAACATGTGAGGGGGGATGAACCTCAATATACGTACGTATATCTATCATGCCTGTGTCTGTCTAAAGAAGAGTACCATTTACAACATGTGACGGGAGATGAACCTCAATATAAGTACCTGTATCTATCATGACTGTGTCTGTCTGAAGAAGAGTACCATTTACAACATGTGAGGGGGGATGAACCTCAATATAAGTACCTGTATCTATCCTGACTGTGTCTGTCTGAAGAAGATTACTATTTACAACATGTGAGGGGGTATGAACCTCAAAATAAGTACCTATATCTGTCATGACCGTGTCTGTCTGAAGAAGAGTACCATTTGCAACATGTGAGCGGGGATGAACCTCAATATAAGTACCTATATCTGTCATGCCTGTGTCTGTCTGAAGAAGAGTACCATTTACAACATGTGACGGGGGATGAACCTCAATATAAGTACCTATATCTGTCATGACCATGTCTGTCTGAAGAAGAGTACCATTTACAACATGTGATGGGGGATGAACCTCAATATAAGTACCTATATCTAATCATGCCTGTGTCTGTCTGAAGAAGAGTACCATTTACAACATGTGAGGGGGGATGAAGAGTGCCATTTACAACATGTGAGGGGGGTGAACCTCAATATAAGTACCTATATCTATCATGCCTGTGTCTGTCTGAAGAAGAGTCCCATTTACAACATGTGAGGGGGGATGAACCTCAATATAAGTACCTATATCTATCATGCCTGTGTCTGTCTGAAGAAGAGTACCATTTAGAGCATGTCAGGGGGGATGAACCTCAATATAAGTACCTATATCTATCATGCCTGTGTCTGTCTGAAGAAGAGTACCATTTACAACATGTGAGGGGGGATGAACCTCAATATAAGTACCTGTATCTATCCTGACTGTGTCTGTCTGAAGAAGATTACTATTTACAACATGTGAGGGGGTATGAACCTCAAAATAAGTACCTATATCTGTCATGACCGTGTCTGTCTGAAGAAGAGTACCATTTGCAACATGTGAGCGGGGATGAACCTCAATATAAGTGCCTATATCTGTCATGCCTGTGTCTGTCTGAAGAAGAGTACCATTTACAACATGTGACGGGGGATGAACCTCAATATAAGTACCTATATCTGTCATGACCATGTCTGTCTGAAGAAGAGTACCATTTACAACATGTGATGGGGGATGAACCTCAATATAAGTACCTATATCTATCATGCCTGTGTCTGTCTGAAGAAGAGTACCATTTACAACATGTGAGGGGGGATGAAGAGTGCCATTTACAACATGTGAGGGGGGGTGAACCTCAATATAAGTACCTATATCTATCATGCCTGTGTCTGTCTGAAGAAGAGTCCCATTTACAACATGTGAGGGGGGATGAACCTCAATATAAGTACCTATATCTATCATGCCTGTGTCTGTCTGAAGAAGAGTACCATTTAGAGCATGTCAGGGGGGATGAACCTCAATATAAGTACCTATATCTATCATGCCTGTGTCTGTCTGAAGAAGAGTACCATTTACAACATGTGAGGGGGGATGAACCTCAATATAAGTACCTGTATCTATTATGACTGTGTCTGTCTGAACAAGAGTACCATTTACAACATGTGAGGGGGGATGAACCTCAATATAAGTACCTGTATCTATTATGACTGTGTCTGTCTGAAGAAGAGTACCATTTACAACATGTGAGGGGGGATGAACCTCAATATAAGTACCAATATCTATTATGACTGTGTCTGTCTGAAGAAGAGTACCATTTGCAACATGTGAGGGGGGATGAACCTCAATATAAGTACCTATATCTGTCATGCCTGTGTCTGTCTGAAGAAGAGTACCATTTACAACATGTGAGGGGGGATGAACCTCAATATAAGTACCTATATCTATCATGCCTGTGTCTGTCTGAAGAAGAGTACCATTTACAACATGTGACGGGGGATGAACCTCAATATAAGTACCTATATCTATCATGCCTGTGTCTGTCTGAAGAAGAGTACCATTTACAACATGTGAGGGGGGATGAACCTCAATAAAAGTACCTATATCTATCATGCCTGTGTCTGTCTGAAGAAGAGTACCATTTACAACATGTGAGGGGGGATGAACCTCAATATAAGTACCTATATCTATCATGACTGTGTCTGTCTGAAGAAGAGTACCATTTACAACATGTGAGGGGGGATGAACCTCAATATAAGTACCTATATCTGTCATGCCTGTGTCTGTCTGAAGAAGAGTACCATTTACAACATGTGACGGGGGATGAACCTCAATATAAGTACCTATATCTGTCATGACCGTGTCTGTCTGAAGAAGAGTACCATTTACAACATGTGAGGGGGGATGAACCTCAATATAAGTACCTATATCTATCATGCCTGTGTCTGTCTGAAGAAGAGTGCCATTTACAACATGTGAGGGGGGATGAACCTCAATATAAGTACCTATATCTATCATGCCTGTGTCTGTCTGAAGAAGAGTACCATTTACAACATGTGAGGGGGAATGAACCTCAATATAAGTACCTATATCTGTCATGCCTGTGTCTGTCTGAAGAAGAGTACCATTTATAACATGTGACAGGGGATGAACCTCAATATAAGTACCTATATCTATCATGACCGTGTCTGTCTGAAGAAGAGTACCATTTACAACATGTGAGGGGGATGAACCTCAATATAAGTACCTATATCTATCGTGACCGTGTCTGTCTGAAGAAGAGTACCATTTACAACATGTGAGGGGGGGGGGTGAACCTCAATATACGTACCTATATCTATCATGACTGTGTCTGTCTGAAGAAGTGTACCATTTACAACATGTGAGGGGGGATGAACCTCAGTATAAGTACCTATATCTGTCATGCCTGTGTCTGTCTGAAGAAAAGTACCATTTACAACATGTGAGGGTGGATGAACCTCAATATAAGTACCTATATCTGTCATGCCTGTCTCTGTCCTAAGAAGAGTACCATTTACAACATGTGAGGGGGGATGAACCTCAATATAAGTACCTATATGTATCATTCCTGTGTCTGTCTGAAGAAGAGTACCATTTACAACATGTGTGGGGGGATGAACCTCAATATAAGTACCTATATCTGTCATGCCTGTGTCTGTCTGAAGAAGAGTAACATTTACAACATGTGACGGGGGATGAACCTCAATATAAGTACCTATATCTATCATGACCGTGTCTGTCTGAAGAAGAGTACCATTTACAACATGTGAGGGGGATGAACCTCAATATAAGTACCTATATCTATCGTGACCATATCTGTCTGAAGAAGAGTACCATTTACAACATGTGAGGGGGGGTGAACCTCAATATAAGTACCTATATCTGTCATGCCTGTGTCTGTCTGAAGAAGAGTACCATTTACAACATGTGACGGGGGATGAACCTCAATATAAGTACCTATATCTATCATGACCGTGTCTGTCTGAAGAAGAGTACCATTTACAACATGTGAGGGGGATGAACCTCAATATAAGTACCTATATCTATCGTGACCATGTCTGTCTGAAGAAGAGTACCATTTACAACATGTGAGGGGGGGTGAACCTCAATATAAGTACCTATAGCTATCATGCCTGTGTCTGTCTGAAGAAGAGTACCATTTACAACATGTGAGGGGGGATGAACCTCAGTATAAGTACCTATATCTGCCATGCCTGTGTCTGTCTGAAGAAAAGTACCATTTACAACATGTGAGGGTGGATGAACCTCAATATAAGTACCTATATCTGTCATGCCTGTGTCTGTCTTAAGAAGAGTACCATTTACAACATGTGAGGGGGGATGAACCTCAATATAAGTACCTATATCTATCATGCCTGTGTCTGTCTGAAGAAGAGTACCATTTACAACATGTGAGGGGGGATGAACCTCAATATAAGTACCTATATCTATCATGCCTGTGTCTGTCTGAAGAACAGTACCATTTACAACATGTGAGGGGGGATGAACCTCAATATAAGTACCTATATCTGTCATGACCTTGTCTGTCTGAAGAAGAATACCATTTACAACATGTGAGGGGGGATGAACCTTTATGCCAAATGCATCTATGCTGCACTTTTTTCATTTAGTTTGAGATCATTTCTGATACACCATGTATGTGCATATTCCAGCCCTTGTTGGAACTGTTCTGTAACAGTGGACGAACAGATAACAGTGTCTAATTGGCAGTCATCAGTAAACTTGATCAAGCACACTTCTGGGATATTGACTTGGATGCCAGAAGACTAAATGCCAAACAGGAGAGAGGCCAGAAATTATCTATGTGCCCCCCCCCCCCCACTATTTACAATGTTACATTCACAGAGGGCCCAGAAATAATCATTGTGGCACCCCACTATTTACAATGTTGCATTCAGAGAGGGCACAGAACTGATCCCTGTGGCAACCTATTAGTTAAAATGTTACATTCAGAGAGGGCCCAGAAATGATCCCTGTGGCACCCCATTAGTTACAAATTTATATCCAGAGTGGGAACCAGACATGTTCACAACTTGGGATCTGTTGAATAGCTAATTGGAAATTCAGCAGACAATTTAGGGGGTTACATTAAGCTTGTCTCATTCTTCAGTAATACCACCAAATAGGATAGAATCAAAAGCCGTGGCCAGGTTGAGATCAGCAGGGTGCACAGAATTGTCCTCAGTCCCTCTATCCTTTTCAAAGAAGCTTACTAGGTTATGAAAACAGGAACTGCCCTTTAGAAAAACAAATTGTTGGGATCTAAATCAGTAAGTTGCCTATGTCTGCATAGATGAATTCTGCTATGATGCATTCAATGGGTCTATAATTAACTGGGTCTGTAGAAGGACCACTCGTATGTAGGTAAGTCAACGTGGGGGTTCTCTATACATCAAGAACAAACTCTGTATACAGGCTGAGGGTGGATAGCTTCAGTAGGGGCTCAGATGGTGCCTTTTGGCACTGATAAGAGTGCAGCATGGTATGTTGTCTGGTCACATAAAGGTATTATTTTTTTTCCGTGACAGGGATTGTAAAACTTGTTCTAAAGTAATCACAGGGAAAACTAAATTCTTGGGGATAGTGGGGGAAGCAATGTGAATAAAAGGGGTAAAATTAGCACTACATATATCTACTAATATGTTAATTATACCCTTGGGGTCAGAATAAATGAATGAATGATATTGTTATGATTAAGCTCAGTGCAGGATTGGACATTATTCCTTAATTTTCCAACATAACTGAAAAAAAGACTTGTAGTTTCCTTTGGAATCTGTTGCAACCTTAAGTTCATATGTTTGTTTACATTTTCTGACATTTTTTCTTTCTGGTATATTTCAGTGTGTTGTTAATAGGTTCATAGTACATACTAGGCTAGCTTTAATCCTAGCCAGTTTCCCTTTTTGTGGTCAAATTAACCTATCCCATTTGGTTAGAGATTGGTTTTAACCAGCACATGTATGTAACTGTATGTAGATATATGTAACTGTTAATGGAGGTAAATGTGATCCAGTTAAATTTAAGGTGTAAGCTATGTCAACAAAATTGATTCCTGTGTATGGGCCTTATGCCTAATAAAGAAAATTAAGTCAGTTGTTAGGTGTAATGTAGTTGAAGTATTCCAACTATGTCTGATTCATGCTTATATATATTTGTGTATATATATATATATATATATATACATATATATATATATATATATATATATATATATATATATATATATGTATGTGTATCATTTCTTAAACATTTCAAATGTTTACAGTCTGGTAGAAACTTTTTTATCTGGAATATGATGCATGATGTGTAATTATTGCCTGTGTTTGAAGAGGCAGCTTCATTTAGATGGTTGTAAACAGAGCCACTGAGAATTGTCTTTAATCTGCAATTAGGAATGTAGCTGTTGGACATTTTGTTGAGTGGGTCGATTTCACTGCCCAAGCATCCATTTTCCATAAGTGTGTTGTAGACCCCCATTGGAAAATGAAAACAAAACTCTGTCATTTCACTCAATGGATTTCAGCTATGGAAGTGTTCATTAAGCTCCTAGTTTTATAAACAGCTAAGAGCAAAGCATATTCCTGTCCAAATGGAAATATGCATATAAGTGCATTTATTGTAAAATCAAATATATGTTTTCCCACTTGTGCAGCAAAACTGCTGAGAGTTATTTTGAATTTCAAGGAGTCCAGTCCCTACATGGGTTGGGTTACAGGGCTGCACAGCCTTTTCAACTCATGCAAAATTTATCTTTTTCTGAGTTGGTCAGGGTTAGCAAAGCAGCTGTCAAACTTGTTTGTTTATTTATGTGTTTCCTAGCTAGGAGATGTGGACTTATCTCACCCATGTCCCAGGGCATAATTACATGTATATACAGTTGTACTTGTGATGCAGTTATATTTAAGTATAACATAAAAAGTTAAAATTGGAATTAGAGGTTATTTGGAATAATTGTGTTTGGTTGAATATCAGTACATTTGTGCTGAGTGGTTGAAATTTTTAGTTAACTACTAATTTACCTGAAATATCCATTAGCTAACTGTGTCATTCTGTGTCAGATAGTAGCATTTACACAGCCCAGACTGGCACCACTCTCCCTCAGTTATGTACACAAGAGGGTGAGTAGACTTGGGAACTTGTAGCAAATGCATATTATGGACTTCAGATAAGCTGGACACTAGACCTCTAGAATAGGGTTATAGTCTCTTACTTCCAAGGATTTCAGCCACCTCAGTCTGAGCCAAGTGAATTCTAGTGCAAGCTTACCAGCTGTAAATGAGACCTAACAGAACTGCTTTTGTATACACATTTACAGTATTTTCCAGGCGAGGCTGCTGTTACCACTCCAGTGACAGTGCCCCTTATCTGGATTTATTGTACACTTCCACCAATCAGACTGCTAAAAATGATACCAAGACTTTGGTAACTGAGCACTCTAACGAGTCACTAACATTATGTTATGACGGCCAACAGCTCAACAGTATTTGTACAAAATATCATATAATGGTCACACCAATAATGTAAGGATAACCTTTGCTGCAAATATAAGACATGAGCTGCAGTCTTTGTAAATGAACAAATGAAATATCTTCTTTTTAAGATGCATGATTTTACATAAAAAGCAGTATTGCAGTCACACAAGGCAAGTAAAAGATGAAAATAAAGTCCAAATGTCTCTGTCACTTAGTCTTTCGAAAGTCCAACTAATAGGCCAAAATAAACAGAAAAGGACAGCAGCAGCTTTGATGCAGTCGAATCCATAGATGTTAACAATATTTAGATACAGAATGGACGTGTCGTTCTTTTTGAAGCAAGCTGCAGAAAGTTCATACTCTTCTGCTCCTTGGTGATGTAATACAGCTACTGAATGAAACAGTAAGCAACCAAATCAGTTTCAGATAATTTAAATAAAGCAGTTATATATATATATATATATATATATATATATATATATATATATATATATATATATATATATATATATATATATATATATATGTATATATATTTATATCAAATGAAATACTAAAGAATTTGCATTGTAAAATGCAAAACTACATGAATCACCTGACACAATCAATTCTTATTATATTTTATAATATGATAATACCTGTTTTGAAATTGTAAAATTTAGTTTAATTCTATTGTGCTTGATATTGTTGATTATTATATAACTTAAAATATTTTGACTGTGCTGCATGTATTGGAAATATTCTCCATGGACCACAGCTGAAAAGGGCCTTTGTGCCCAACCAGACTTCCTCAGACAGCAAATGTAAAATAAAATAAAAATAAACGTACTTCACATGTTATGATGAAACATTTAGGTATATTAAACAATTTAGCATTAGGTCTGTGACTGTGTGTGGTAGTGTTTGCAACTTAGGGTTAGAATATGGGCTAAGTAAGGAGATAGGGTTAGTAGTGTGTTTGTGAAGGTTTGAAGTGAGAGTGTAAATGACTGCAGGTTATTTCAGAGTTTTAGATGATATTTTTATTTTTTGGAGATGCTGGAAGAATAGGGTCCATTACTAACTTTTTTGAAATTTACCTGTCAAAAGTCATGGTTTGAAATGGATTCATTGGATATTATCCCCGGGATTCATGAAGCTCGGTGTAAGGATGGCGTTAGGCTTGCGCCAACCGTGCAGCATAGAGATGGCGCAGTAGCGCCATATGCATATTAATGAAGGCGGGCTGCTGCCACATCCACATGCATAGGAAATGTGCGTGAGTGCATGGGGTGTGTCGAAGCACCGCACAGAAGTGTGGACATGTCGGCTGTTTACGTGCAACCTAAAATGCTGAATATTACAACCTGCCTCCAATAGTAATCACACCTGTCAGTGTCCGTGGATACTGAAACGTATGCAAAGCATCCAAGACAGTTTTGCGAACACAAAAATAAGAAGCAAAAACAAATGCACGTAGCTGAATATTGAGTCCCCATCCCTCGAACAAATGACATTTAAAATCCCGTGCCCGTATTCTATTGAAGTGTTGATAGTTATACCAAGTGGAAGTGAAACACATCGTGTTAGCATGCCACCAATAGCTAAATCTAGCCCAATGGTCAGGGTTACTACCTGTCCCACATTGTGAGGGTCAGTCCCCTCTGGGCAGTTGTGTCCATACCAAAACTATTATAAATGTAAAATATCCTGCGATCGTAGAACATAATTATGTCCCACATCTTATGTAATAGTCACATACAATAGTTATTTCTGTATGTAACATACCTACATGTTACAAGAAACAGAATAAGCAAGTAAATGAAATAGAAGAAGCAGCTAAACTGCTACAACAATAAGCTTACATTTAGGCATAAAACAAAAGTACTATCCGTTGTACTGACCGTGGGTATGTTTTGGCCTGTAAAATCTGATGTGTGTTACGAATATATCCCATCCTGGCCATATGAAAAGGTGGCAACCCTATCAATGGTCAGAGCATTCGCCCAAAATCTGCCCATTTGCGGTCCAAGCTGTTCTTGTCAGGATGGGCCAAAGATGAATGGGTATTACCCGGGTCTACCTACCATGTCATGAAAGATAAGTACTTGCGTGTACCGATGTGCATGATGTACAGCATGTGGAAGGTTACCGATGTGCATGATGTACAGCATGTGGAAGGTTACC
>NC_056748.1:1094705527-1094853027 GCF_019279795.1 Protopterus annectens | reverse complement strand
ATTGGTGTTTGGAGATTTTCATTTGCATGTTCAACATTGAAAAATTAATATTTAACATCATTCTTCCTATTTTCACATATTTTTATATATTTGTACACACTTGGATATTTTTGCATAGGGGTCCGTAAATATTGCAAACATGGTTAGCTGTTAAACAGGTGCGCATATAGTTATGAGAGTTTTTATCTTTCTATTTAAAAGGTATGTTATTTTATATCGTAGCAGGGGATTTATATTAGCTGCGGTCTGTTTGTTATGGGAGCATGCATACTATGATGCGATCCCATTCTAAAGCTTATTAAAGGTGTAGTTGGATCCGTTTGGCATAAATATTTTCACTAGGGTTTAAAAATTGGTTTAGATACTAGGTGAAACCAGGTTAATTCTATTTTTATTTTCAAATTCATTTTTGTCTAAATTTATTGTGTTGCCATGTACGGAGTTTTCCATTCTATTCGAATGACAATGATGTTTTGTGCATCGTTGCAGAGGGGTTCCGCAAGAGCTGTGATTTACTTGTTATATGAGCAGGCATACCACAATGTGCTCCTGTGTTTAAAGTATTTCAAAGCTGTTGTTTGGATAATATAGTGTGATGTAGGTTCAAATCTGCTTAGATGCCAGGTGAAAAATTTTTATTTCATTTTATTTCATTTATTTCCATAACTCATGGATTTTTAAAGTGTTTTAGCATAAGCATGAAGGTTAGAGGTTCCGATTTATACAGGAACCATGTGATTTTAAAGTCAGTATTTAAACCATGTGATTAAATTTTAAATTTGAAACTGTTTATTCTGAAGAAGTCGGGTTGGTTCCGACAAAAAGCCTGTTGGATTGAGCTTAAATAAAGTGTTTTTGGATTACATTCCGTGATTTTGGTTTTTGGAATTCTGTTCCTGAGTACTTCAGTGACCGGTTGGTTCGGAACGCATCTGGTTTTGTGTTTTCATATTGTTTGATACGCTGTTTTAGTATTTCGTGAGAGATGTATTAGGCCCACCCTGTGGAAGTAATTAATATTCCTATGTGGGCATAGCAGACACCCATACCTCCCAAACCGTAAGAGCACATCTACTGGATAGTCCGTAAACCATTGTGGGAACACATAGGGACTATATCAGTGAACTGTACCTGATTATCATGGACATCCGTGATTACGAATCAGAATCTAACACAGTCCTAACTAAACCCTTCCAGAACTAGTGATATTAGGTCGACAGGTGGCGGAATACACGTAATGACTAATGACAACATGTATGAGTCATAAATAGCATGTACCTCGACAAATGTGTATGAATACATATGCTCTGGGACTGTCAGTGTGTCAGGTTAATAGTAACAATCATCTAAATGTGTCCCTGAGGGTGTTATGCAGTGTCCCTGATTCAGTGTTCATTCTCCCCCATTCGTATGTGAGGTCTGCTAGTGATGGAAAGCGCATATTCCGACGACTACCTTAGGTAGATGATAGCATTATAGGTTGGGGTTACCACCTGTTCACCTTTACGAGGGACACTCTCCTTTGGGCAGTTGTGTCCTGCAAAATAAATGTTATTATGGTAACATGGCCTGTGATTTAGGGCAAAGAATCCATATATTGTCTCTAGTGGTTGCATAAAACAATTATGTTGTATCTGAAACACCTAGATGTTATAAGAAACAGTATTAGCAGCTATAATGCTACAAGAATAACCTTTACTTATGCAATCCGGTAAAGTAGTCTTATCTTCTACTGGCTGTGGGTATGTGTTGCCTTGCCAAATCTGACATATCTACATATAGGTCCTATAGGGCTGCCACCTTTCCAAATGGGCAAAGTGGGACCTGCTCAGTAGAAATGTCAGATGTATCAGGTCAGAACATACCTACAGCCGTGCATAGTACAGAACTATATGTATTAGCACAAATAAAAGCTCAAGTCTAGTAGCAGTCCAGTTGCTTATGCTACTTCACATAACATATAGAAGTGTCATATATAGAATAACTGTTACATGCAACTATTAGAGAAATGTAGAATATAATATTGTCCTGTAATCAGGACGTTTGCTATGTGTTGATTATTTTCACATGACACATTCGCCTAAGGAGGGACTGTCCCACGCAAAGTGGGACAGGTGTTAATCCTAAAGTCTCACCATGGCCAATTTAAAAGGTGGCAAACCTACAATAGGTATGCGGTAGCATAAACCAGCAGACGGATGTGGGTCCCAAAACAAATTTACTTGTCTGCATTGCAGAGTATCAGTTCCCATGTATCAGCCAGATGGGAGCAGATTGTATGAGGAACACGCATATAATATAACTCACTGGACAGGCCGCCGATTCCGTACAGTCAAACGCCATGCCGTCACCTAATGGTCAGCCATACCTGATACTGTAGTCATGTAGTCTGATGTAATAGGCATCACAAGGGATCGCGCCCACCCAACGTGAGTGACACATGAAAGCACCAATGTCGGTGCATGTGCAAGTGAGAGAGCGAGCGGGTGTAAGTGAATCATGTCCTACATCGTCTGTGCACTTCCCCTTGGTGAATCATGTCCTGCATCGTCTGTGCACTTCCCCTTTGTGAATCATGTCCTGCATCATCTGTGCACTTTACCTTCAGTGAATCATGTCCTGCATCATCTGTGCACTTCCCCTTGGTGAATCATGTCCTGCATCATCTGTGCACTTTACCTTCAGCGAATCATGTCCTGCATCATCTGTGCACTTCCCCTTGGTGAATCACGTCCTGCATCATCTTTGCACTTTACCTTCAGTGAATCATGTCCTGCATCATCTGTGCACTTTCCCTTGGTGAATCATGTCCTGCATCATCTGTGCACTTTACCTTCAGTGAATCATGTCCTGCATCATCTGTGGCCTTCCCCTCTTCATCTCAAATAAATACATTTCACCCTCATTTACCCTAAAGCGTTATACTGTCAACAACTTCTTGTTCCCTCTACCCACTAGTATGACTACAAACCCGTCTGCCTCCTCCCCTCCATGTTATCCTATAGAGTCCTTATCCCATTCTGTACATACACAATTCTACCACAACAACTGGCATCCATATATCATTAAGAACCCATACAACTTCCCAAATTCCTCTTAAGGTTCACACCCATAATCTCCTATTACTGTTACACAGTAACATAGAGTCAAAGCCAAGCCCAAACACCTTGTCTTGCTGCCTTATTAATGCACAAAGCATCCTGAATAAAATAGACCAACTAAGCTCTGTTATCTTGTTATCTTTAGTCACAATCCCCAAATCATTGCTATCACAGAATCCTGGCTTAAGCAACAAGATCCCTCCATACACCACTTCTTCCCAGACTAGGATTACTTTCTTATTAGCAGGCCAGGACTAAGGCAAGGAGGAGGTCCTCTTCTTTTCATGTCAGACATTTGCATACAACTCTTTGCTCAAAATAATGTCTCCTCAGATTCCCTTCCAATATGGTTTCTAACACAAATCCACTCACAGTTTAGCCCCCTGATTCTTCTAGCCATTGCCTAACCCCCTCCTCCTGCTTTAGTACAAAAGCTTAATAACCTTCTCAAGGACTGAACCTACTCTGTTTGGAGCATCAAAAATGTTATTATTCTTGCTCACTTTAACCTCAACTCCTTGGCCCCTCACAAAACTGCATACTTGAACTCCTCAATGTATTTAATCTCATGCAACTTGTCTCTGAATCCACTAGACCCACTCCATCATCATTACATCACTCACTGCCTGATCTTCTTCTTCTTTCGGCTGCTCCCGTTAGGGATCACCACAGCGGATCATCTGTTTCTATTTCTTCCTGTCCTCTGCATCTTGCTCTGTCACACCAACCACCTGCATGTCCTCTCTCACCACATCCATAAACCTTATCTTAGGCCTTCTTCTTTTCCTGTTACCTGGCAGCTTCATCCTTAGCATCTTTTTCCCAATATACTCTGCATCCCTCCTCAGCACATGTCCAAACTAATGTAATGTTCCTCTCTGGCTTTGTCTCCAAATCTTCCAACCTGGGCTGACCCTCTAATATACTTATTCCTAATCATGTCCACCCTTGTCACACCCAGTGCAAATCTTAACATCTTTACTTCTGCCATGTCCAGCTCTGACTCCTGCCTTTTTGTCAATGCCACTGTCTCCAACCCATATAACATAGCTGGTCTCAATACCCTCTTGTAGACGTTCCCTTTCACTCTTACTGGTACTCGTCTGTCACAAATCACTTCTGACACTCTTCTCCACCCACTCCATCCTGCCTATACTCTCTTCTTCACCTCTCTTCCACACTCACCATTACTCTGAACTGTTGATCCCAAGTATTTAAACTCACTGCCTGATCTAATAATCAGAAACCCCTCACTTATTTCTCATATCTCTATCACTGCTCCCAACCTGCGACCACTGTCCTATAAGTTTCAATATCAACACTGACAGCAAGAAGTCCCATCCAAAACTCATTACATTCTGACATAAATCACAAGTAAACATTACCAAACTAAAAACATATCTATCCTGTCTCAACTGGGACCCTGTTCTCTCCTCCTCAAGCCCTATCAATACTGCCCAGCTCTTCACCTGACTTCTCTATAATCTCAAGACTCATTCTTCCCTATAGTCACAAGACTGTACAAGCCTAAAAAAAAAAAAACAACCGGCTCATTTACAAACTCAAAACCCACCTATCTATCAAAGACAAAGCATAGTACTCCTGGAAGCCTGACCCAGCTCTTTCTACCAGGCAACACTACGTGCTCCTTGGAAACCTGTCCAAACAGGCAATTACATTTCATGAGTCATTATATGACAGCACATCAACCAAACCTTTTACATTCCCCAAAACATTTATGGGCAGAGGTCAGCTAGTTAACAGGTTGTAAAACTCATCCCATTGCTCATTCTTCCTCCTCTTACCCCTCTTCCTCAGAGTTTAGTACTCAGTATTCCACCCTCCCATTCATCAGATCACATATTTCCCTCCCTCTCTCTACCTCTCACTCACCTTCCCCTTATATTCCCCACTTCTAATTTAAAGGATCATAAAAAAGATATACCTCACCTTGAAAACCTAAAATTTGACCCACCTGCCGGGACAGACACCCTCTCTCCCTCATTCATATTCCAGTTTAGGGAGTACACTGTTACACCTCTGCTACACATCTACAATCTTTGCTTAACTCAAAACTGTTTGCCCAATATGTAGATAAAAGCATAAATCATACCTCTCCCCCAAAGAATCCAACCCCATGTTACCCAGTGATTACTGCCCAATTTCCATCTTCCCAACCCTATGGAAAATTTTAGAAACACTGGTCTATAATCAACTCTTAAGCTACTTATGTCAATACTGTATTTTCTTCCAAAAGACATGCTTTCTTGTCTGGCTGCAGCACTTCCACAGTACTTTGGTCCTTCACTGATCACACCTTTTTAGCTATGGACAAAGGACTCCTTGTTGGAGCCATATTTACAGACCTTACTAGAGCCTTTGACATGACTGATAAGCCAGTCGTATTTAGCCACCTCACTGACATTGTGATTAGCAATAACATTATTCCCTGGTTCCAAAATTACCTGCCCAGCTGACATTTCTCAGTAAATATTAACAACAGTACATCAGCCACCACTCCCTTACTTAAAGGCGTCCCTAAAGGCTCCATACTGGCCCCTCTTCTTTTCTGTATTTATATAAATTAACTTATGTTCAACCGCCATCAACTTCCAATCTTACTGCATGCCAATGACATGATAATCTTCCACTCCAACCACAGAACCCACTCAATTAAACATGATCTGCAAAACAATTGCTTCTTCCTTATTAACTGGCTCGGTAGCAAAAAACTAATACTTTAATCCTCAAAAATTAAAACTATGCTTTTCAGCACCTCCACTAAATGGCAAAAGAATCTCAACTCACTTCTTATTTTTGACATCCTTAGTAATGCCATTGAGCATAACACCTTCAGATACCTGGTAGTCTGGCTTAATCCTTTACTTAACTTACACGATCATCTCGAAAACAAGCAGAAAAAGATAAACTCCTTACTCTTCTGGGTGAATAAAATCTCCTCTTTCCTCTCCCATTCAGCATGAAATGTTACTGGCAAAGGGATTCTTCTAGCCCAACCTAAGCGATGCCTACATCTTGTTGCATCTGCCTCCAAAAGAATCTCTACCACCATCCAAACAATCTCCATAAGCCACTTCATTAGCCCTTCCTCAAAGCATGAATACCACTGTCTTACTCTAGCTAAACAGTAAATGCAAATAAAGCACCAGGTCCCTTCTTCACTGAAAGTCAAACAAATTTTAATGTGCTTAAAGCGCGGTCAATTACAGTACACTTTTCGTCGGTTAATGGTAACCGACTTCTTCAGAAGCTCAAAACAATGGGTACACAAGCACAATATTTAAATACTGTCACATGCAACAAGCCCCTACCATTTAGTAGAATAATTTAATTCACCTGTTGGTAATTGTCGTAATAATTAACCTTAGCAAGCATTGCTTTGCAAGCACAGGCTCAACAATAGTTTGCAATAACAGTTGTTCCTGGTAGCTTGCCCTGATTGCTGAAACAGTAAATGTAGCACGTCTAAGAAAAAAAGTTTCTACTGTGTTAAGTTTGTTATAAAAAATATATGCTAAAAGTACACAAATTCAATTAAAAACTCAATATAAACAAGGTTAATTACATAATGTAACAGAGCCCTCTCTATAGTGGGTACCACGATACAACAATACAGGAACAAGTCCGTATATTTGTTATAAATTGTTGTAAAATGTTGTAAAATGTCCTATATTCAAAACGACACCTAGCATAAGTCTCAAAGGTGAAAGGTAATTTTAAGCTGCCTTTCAGTGTTAACAAATCTTAAAATTATATACTTTAGTGTCCCTAGAAGTATCATCAAAAAATAACTATATATTGAGTGACGTTATTGGAAAATAACGTAGAATATTCCCCCTTTTTTATAAGGTTTTATTAAAAATTAAAAATAGCTTTTTAAACAATACTTTTGAAAATAGTTATTTTTTGATGATCAACTGTTATTGCAAACTATTGTTGAGCCTGTGCTTGCAAAGCAATGCTTGCTAAGGTTAATTATTACGACAATTACCAACAGGTGAATTAAATTATTCTACTAAATGGTAGGGGCTTGTTGCATGTGACAGTATTTAAATATTGTGCTTGTGTACCCATTGTTTTGAGCTTCTGAAGAAGTCGGTTACCATTAACCGACGAAAAGTGTACTGTAATTGACCGCGCTTTAAGCACATTAAAATTTGTTAGACTTTCAGTGAAGAAGGGACCTGGTGCTTTATTTGCATTTACTGGTTGGTTGTTTTGGGTATTTCTCAGTTTACTCTAGCTAAAGCCAATTGGCCACTAGTTCAGCAACGTGCCAATCTGCTGTTTGGATCCCAGTTTTTCCAGCTCCTGAAAGAAAATTCCTGCCTTTCTCTTTCCTCAAACTTACTTAGATAGCCTCTGTCATATTACTTTAGATGTCATAGCCACTCAGGGCATCTCTTGCAAGCTCCTCACACTGGACTTCAGTGCTTTAACCACTCCCTTTCCACCCCTGAACTTAAGCTCTGGAGGGATCTTCACTCAAATCTTAAAGAGCTCATTAACTACTCCATCTTTTGGACACAACCTAAAGAGCATTTCAAGCACCTGCTGTTTGTAAATGCTCTGCATCAGGTCACATACCTGGTCTGGCTCGCACGTACTGCCTATCATTTTCACTATTGCATCTCTTCTCTGACAACATGTTGCTTTTAGGTTCATAAATTAGAACTAGACTAACTGGCCTTGTGGGCCACTTTAAGCCCAGCCAATTACCCCATGTGAGAATTAAACCCTGCACCTTGTGTCTGTAAGGCAAACACCTTAACCATTATGCCAACCCCCACCCCCACCCCTGTATGACTTCACTTGGAAATGTGAACTAGTATATTATTTATTTAACATTTGTTTACCGGGCAAGTCTGACTAGGACAGGGCCTATTTTCAGCAGAGGCCTGGGGAGAAACACTTTAGATGTATGCATTATGGAATGTGGGAGGAAACGGGGTCTCCAGAGGAAACCCACTCAAATGCAGGGAAGAGTTGCAGACTCTGCACAGAAGACACCCCAGCCAAGAATCAAAGCAGAGAACCTCATGCTGTGAGGTGACAATGTTAACCGGTGTACCACTGCGCTGCCATGATGTAAATATTGTGCACAGTGGTTTCTGTTGACTACCTTCTTAAATAAGTTTTCCTACTGTATATTCACTATTCCTTTGTTTTTTGGGTGCTCTTTTATTATACAAAATTGTATAAATAAGGTAAATATGAGTCATACAGCAGGAAAAGCTGAATATGTCAGTAAAACTGCTGATAATTTTATTAATAAATCAGACAGCTGTAGCTGCGTAAGTCTCCATGCAGCAAGAGCAGATACTTATTACAAGGCATTTACACTTTGAAGAGATTTACAGAGTTTAATGAACTACATTTCATGGTCAGGTGCATGAGATGTGACGGTACCAGAGACCAATATATTATGTACCCCATATATAATTTCATGGTGTCTGAATTAATATAAGACAGACTCCACTGTGAGGAACATAACATTAGTCATTGTACTGCTGTGATGTGAGCCAAATTTAAAGAAAGGTGATCTGGAATAAAATCTGAATCTTTCATTGCAGTAAATTCGTATGAATTATTAGAATGTTCTCCTCTAGTCATTACTCTAAGTATAAAATCATAGATAAGTAGTTGGTCGAGTTTTTTCTTTCACATAGTAAGTACAGAAGCTATGCAAAGAGAATCTGTAAATTAGTATCATGCAACGTACTTAGACATGCTTCTTTATGTTAATGGTTTACGCTTTTAATAGCAGCTCCCTTACTCCCTCAGCAGGCCTACATTTGGTTACAGTTCTACCTTAAATTGAATACTTTCAGTAAGAATAACCACAGAATTAAAGGACCAGATGCCGTGGCATGTTTTTTTTCTTTTTATCTTATTAAATGAAAAACAAATGAATGGGTGATCTCATATTTCCATAGACAGTAATGTTTAAAAGAATGTCACAAAATAAGAGCAGTGATCAGAAGTGGGTTTGCAGCCTGAATGGCCCCAGGGAGGCTGATAACCGAATTCAGATCATTCACTCCTCTCCAGGCCTCCATTTTCCCTAAGAACTGTTTTTAAAGGTAACCTGGCAACCAGCTTCATAAACATTATACCTGGTATATCCAAACAAGAAGCTGCCTGACTTACAGATTTTGAAACACACTGTGTATGCAAACATGACAGGAAAAAAAGGGTAAGAAAAATGAAACTTGAAGGTTCTCTGCAACTCAAGATGTCTGTTATCCAGCAGAAAAGCTCAGCTCTTCATTCAAATGTCAGAAAAGCACATTTCAACACATTTGTGTGGTTCATTTAGAAGCATGTTAAATATTATTGCTTCAGTCATGTTTTCCATTTTTAGAACATGTTTATTACTGCAAGTTGCTTAAATAGATCAAAGCTTCATTGTCTCTTTTAAAGAGAGTTGGTATTGTCTAATGGGTGTTACCTGTTTAACAGAAGACTTACCAAAATAAATAAAGGTGGATTGCTATAAACATACTGCCTTTTGAGGTCAGGTTACATCAAAACTTTATTTGCATGTTTAATAACTGAGCAGTCTCTACAGCAACAGGTTTCCCCTTTTTAAATGAGACATAGGATGATTATGCCTGTTAGCAATAGTAATATGCAATCAGTTTAAAACAGCAAACTAATAAATATACCTACTTGGATTGAAACTGCAATGCACATGGAGCCAAGAAAAAATAACAGATAAATATTAAATAGCATGGTTGTAGCACACTGAATATTGGTATGTGATAATAAAAGATACACTAAATGCTAGAAAAGCAATTTTAAGTGTGTTTTGTAATTATTTAAATAGTTGGTCTCTGATTACCTGATCTGTGTTTATAAGCTAAATACATAGATAGCTATATGCTAGCAGTTTTATTAATAACTGCAGAATAAATTTTGAATGCATACATTTCGTAGAGTAATCAAAATTATATCAGAGGAATTAGGTACCCAGGGCAAAATACCCATTTTTTGCCCCCAGGCCCAAACCTGGAACATACCCAAGCCTAAACCTCTGGCAAGCCTTGTGGCAGCAAGCCCTATTCTGAAATCGTTAAAATGTACTCGCAGACTGAAGCTGTGAGAGGTAGATGGTCCCACCTTGACATGTGACATTTCACATTACACTTTATTTCAACACAGGTGTAGCATGCAATATTTTTAAATCATCTTGGAAAGCAACATTTGGTATTATAATACTTTTCTGACTGGAACTGTGAGATTCTGCTTTGCATTTATATGCTGAAACAGACACTGTTTCTAAAACTAAAAAAACTGTAATAAGTTTGAAAAATATATCTTGTCATCATTTGTGCTCAACTACCAACCGATTGTAAAAGGAAAGTATTGGTTTTCCTTTTTTTTTTTTTTTTTTTGACTGTCAAGATATGTAGTGCTTGACTTTAGAACTGTTAGAGTTGAAGTGATTTACTTTGATTGTGAATGTCAACAGTTTTTCAATTTGAACACTGCTAGATACACACACACACACACACACACACACACACACACACATATATATATATATATATATATATATATATATATATATATATAGTTGCAATGCAAAAGGGAGACTCACCTTTAATAGAAAGTTTTTTGTGAGTGTAAAAAAAAAGAGCATGCACAAATGAGTGAATGCACATTTGAGTGAATCATATATGGTTGTATTTAGTTTTATATAGAGTAGGTAAACAGGAATGTGCAGGAGAGTTAATATTTGAATGGAAAAGCGATGGTTATGAAGATGTGCAAGAGTGTGTTATAGCAGTTCTGAATATGAAAGTGTTAGCTGGTCAGGTATAGAATAAGGGTTAGGTAAGGGGATAAAGTTGGTGTTCTGCTTATTTTGCATTGTCTGTGTTCTGTGTTCTTTTGTCTTGTGCAGTGGTACTGTTAGAGAAAGTTTTTTTAGTAACAAAATGTGTAGGGTAAGGGGCAGTGGTAGGGTTAGACTTAGCACATGAGTAAAATGGTGCAGGGGGGTAAGACTACCCATGTTAATTGTCTGCTAACCCTAACCGTAACCCTAACCCTACCCGTACCCATTACATTACTAAAACCCTTTTCCCTAACAGTATCACAACCAAGACAAGCCTTGATCTTGGGTTTGTAGCTGTGGTTTAGTGATATAGGTCTTTTTAGTAGGAGAGAAGAATTCAATGTTTTGTGATTAACTTTTAAGAGTCATTCTTTCTTTTGTGATTCTCTATCTTTTTTTTCTACCATATGTGATTCTCTTGTTTGAGTTTTCTACTGTTCATGACATAATCATATCTACATGGGTACCTATTAAAAGATCGAATGCACAAAAAAAAAAGAATCACACAATAACAGAAGCTTGAATGAGACAGAAAACACCCAAACCTGATTTTGCAGGGTGAAGGAGGGGACAAGTTATCCTGCACCTCTACACCCTCTGTAAATAATAATATATACCAACTTTTAGATGGTACCACAGTGGAGAAAGGAGCCATGCTGTGATTCCCACTGTGCCATGATCCCGAACATTAGAAGCCCCATTCAGTTTGAGCTTCTGATGGCAGATGTAGCTGAGTGCAGCAAGCAATGAAAATGAATCTGGGATACGCTGAGCTGCCAATTAATAGTTTGTGTCAAAACTTTCTGAATACTCATCTTAAAGGTCTATAACATGTCATCTAAGCAGTCATTGTACAATTTCATTTCAAACAGTAATTTTTGTGGTTGCTCTGCATTTTTTATGCTCTCAGCCTAAAATAGCCCTTTGGAATTAAATTATGTAATGACAATATGTGGCATCTCATATGACATTCCTCACATTTTGAATAACAGTATTACATTTTAATACACTTATGAGGAAATCTATGCCAAATTAAATGCACAGTCTCAACTTTACCTATATTCATAGTGTGGGAAATAAGGCATCTTAGGGGGTCCTCAAAAAATCTGAGGTATCACTGTGTTTTTTATATCTCAAGAAGTGATTTCTGTAGTCACTATGTGGTGTTTTTCAGTTTGTTTCTTCTGAAGTAATTTAGTGGGATGGAAATACTCAAGCAAGTTGAAGCTATTTTTGAGGAGTGGGCCAATAGATATAATTTTGCATGTATGATATAAAACTGTTGAACTGTGAAGAAGTTAGAGCACTGTTCATCATATTAAATGCTAACTGATAGCTTTGGCCATTATCATATTTTAGGACAGAACCTTTAGATTACTCATCTTAGGGCTCTAGGTCATTGTACCCTGTAATAGAGATCAAACTCCTCAAATGATTCAACAACTTCAGTCAGTGATTCCAACTCCAACTGCAAAACAGCAGCAGCGTTAACAGTAGCAAAAGCAGTCCATATAGCTCAATAGTTTAGAAGTTTCTGGCAAGCACAGGGGAAAGACAATAACTGAGCAAGGCGGGGGCTCAGGTTAGCTTGACATGGGTGCTCATACTTCATTGTTATTTAAAATATGACCCAGCTACACATGAGAAAAACCTTTTAAATAGACAAGCTACTCCAGCCATGGAATCTGATGTGTCAATGCAGAACTCTACATCAAATGTGTGATATGAAATGCATTCTGCACAATTATTTCATTTCTGAAATCACCTTTCAAATAAAAAAATGCAAGAATATTAAAAAAGTTTATTTATAAGGGTTCACAAATGGCATTTTTCTGAATCGTCATCTTATTTTGGCTGTTCCTGTTAAGGGTCGCCACAGCAAATCATCTGTTTCCATTTCTTCCTGTCTTCTGCATCTTGCTCTGTCACACCAACCACCTGCATGTCCTCTCTCACCACATCCATAAACCTTATCTTAGGCCTTCCTCTTTTCCTGTTACCTGGTAACTTCATCCTTAGCATCTTTTTCCCAATATACTCAGCAGCCCACCTTAGCACATGTCCAAACCAATGCAATCTTGCCTCTCTGGCTTTGTCTCCAAACCTTCCAACCTGGGCTAACCCTCTAATATACTTATTCCTAATCCTGTCCACCCTCGTCACACCAAGTGCAAATCTTAACATATTTAACTCTGCCACATCCAGCTCTAACTCCTGCCTTTTTGTCAATGCCATTGTCTTCAACCCATATAATATAGCTGGTCTCACTACCCTCTTGTAGACCTTCCCTTTCACTCTTACTGGTACTAGTCTGTCAAAAATCACTCCTGACACTCTTTTCCACCCACTCCATCCTGCCTGTACTCTCTTCTTCACCTCTCTTCCACACTCACCATTACTCTGAACTACTGATCCCAAGTATTTTAACTCATCCTCCTTCGCCACCTCTACTCCTTGCATCCTCACCATTCCTCTATCCTCCCTTTCATTCACACACATATATTCTGTCTTAGTCCTGCTGACCTTCATTCCTCTTCTCTCTAGAGCATATCTCCATCTCTCCAGGGTCTCCTCCACCTGTTCCCTACTCTCACTACAGATCACAATGTCGTCTGTAAACATCATAGTCCACGGGGACTCCTGTCTGATCTCGTCTGTCAACCTGTCTATCACCATTGCAAATAAGACAGGGCTCAGAGCTGATCCTTGATGTAATCCCACCTCCACCTTAAACGCATCCGTCACTCCCACTGCAGAACTCACCGCTGTCACACTACCCTCGTACATATCCTGTACCACTCTTACATACTTCTCTGACACTCCTGACTTCCTCATACAATACCACAACTCATCTCTAGGCACCGTGTCATATGCTTTCTCTAAGTCTACAAAAACACAATGCAACTTCTTCTGACCTTTTCTGTACTTCTCCATCAACACTCTCAGAGCAAACAACGCATCTGTAGTGCTCTTTCCTGGCATGAAACCATACTGCTGATCACTAATCATCACATTCTTAACCTAGCTTCCACTACTCTTTCCCATAACTTCATGCTGTGACTGATCAGTTTAATCCATCTGTAATTACTACAGCTCTGCACATCACCCTTATTCTTAAAAATCGGTACCAAAACACGTTTTCTCCATTCCTCAGGCATCCTCTCACTTTCCAAGATTTCATTAAACAATCTGGTTAAAAACTCCACTGCCATTTCACCTACACACCTCCATGCTTCCAAAGGTATGTCATCTGGACCAACAGTCTTTCCATTCTTCATCCTCTTCATAGCTATCCTTACTTCCTCCTTGCTAATCCATTGCGCTTCATGATTCACTATCCACACATCATCCAACCTTCTCTCCCTCTCATTCTCTTCATTTATCAACCCCTCAAAGTACTCTTTCCATCTGCTCAACACACTCTCCTCACTTGTGAGTATGTTTCTGTCATTATCCTTTATCACCCTTACCTGCTGCATATCTTTATTAGCTCGGTCCCTCTGTCTAGCCAATCGGTACAGGTCCTTTTCTCCCTCTTTAGTATCTAACCTTTCATACAACTCTTCATATGCCTTATCCATAGCCTTCACCACCTCTCTCTTTGCCATGCACCTAATCTCCTTATACTCCTGTCTACTTTTTTCATCTCTCTGACAATCCCACTTCTTCTTTGCCAATCTCTTTCTTTGTTTATTCGCCTGTACTTCCTCATTCCACCACCATGTCTCCTTGTCGTCCTTCCTCTGTCCAGATGTCATAGATGTCATACCAAGCACCTTTCTAGCCGTCTCCCTTACTACCTCTGCTGTAGTTACCCAGATATTTGGTAACTCTTTACTGCCACCCAGTGCCTGTCTTAACTCTTCCCTGAACTCCACTTCACAATTGCCCTTTTTCAATTTCCACCATTTGATCCTTGGTGCTGCCCTCACAGTCCTCCTCCTCTTCTTGATCACCAACGTCATCCTACAAACCACCATCCTATGCTGCCTGACTACACTTTCCCCAGTCACCACTTTACAGTCTCCAATTTCCTTCAAACTGGCCCTCCTACATAAGATATAATCCACCTGTGTGCATCTTCCTCCGCTCTTGTATGTCACCCTATGCTCCTCCCTCTTGTTAAAATATGTATTCGCCACAGCCATGTCCATCCTTTTCCCAAAATCCACTACCATCTGACCTTCTGCATTCCTTTGCTTAACACCATACCTACCCATCACTTTCTCATCCCCTCTGTTCCCTTCACCAACATGCCCATTGAAATATGCTCTAATCACCACTCTCTCACCCTTGGGTACAGTTATCACCTCTTCATCCAACTCACTCCAAAATGTTTCTTTCTCATCCATCGCACACCCAACTTGTGGAGCATATGCACTAACAACATTCATCAGTACACCATCAATTTCCAGCTTCATAAACATCCACACTGTCCAACACTCTTTTCACCTCTAAAACACTCTTAGCATATTGTTCCTTTAGGATAACTTCTACGCCATTTCTCCTCCCATCCACACCATGATAAAACAATTTGAACCCACCTCTGATGCACCTAGCCTTACTCCCCTTCCATCTGGTCTCTTGCACACACAATATACCAACCTTCCTTCTGTCCATCATATCAGCTAACTCTCTACCTATACCAGTCATACTGCCAACATTCCACAGTCCTAGCCTTTACCTGCCTTTGGGCATGCCTTCCCCCTTTTCTCCTCCTTCGCCAACAGTAGCCCAATTTCCGCCAGCACCCTGTTGGCTAACAGTACTGGTGGCGGTCGTTGTTAACCCGGGCCTCGACCGATCTGGTATGTAAATATCTATTGCTGTCTGCATGAATGATCTGGCAAAGTGTTATGCCGGATGCCCTTCCTGACACAAGCCTTCCCATTTATCTGGGCTTGGGACCGACACAAAGAAATGCACTGGCTTGTGCATCCCAAAAATATTGAATTATAGAAAAATTACAAGGATAAATTTATACATAGATTCATACCTTTTTACTAGACACCCAGTCCAGGACACCATTAAGCAGCCTAGCCCAAATTCCCATTTGCCTCAAAGCACTGTCGGATTAAGTGAGTTTCTCAAGGTCACACAGTAAGTAAATAAAGGTTGAACGATTCAAATCCTGCTTCCTAGGCAGAGGAAGCAACTCATTAACAAGTCAGAGCTTTAGTCCTGTATGCAAACTGCCAACATGAGTACCCACATTTTTGTCTCTCAGTTGCACAGTCAGGATGGCTGTCTAAATGTACAGAGCACTTGCACTGCCTGGAAATTGAACCCAGGTCAGCTGCTTGGAAGTCTGCAATGCTCATGTGTATTTCACTATTTACTGTATTAAATGCAGCCTCACAACTTCCCAGTTATATTTGATCAATAACTTTCGTAAAGCTCATCATATAAACCCACTTCATAAAGTTTGAAGTGTCATTGTACACAAAACCCTTTCAAAAGAACAGAAAAAGTAAATATGATTTCATAAGGACAGTGTTTGGCTACTATGGGGTGAGAAACATGTCTGGAGCTGTGATAATATTGTGTTGCTAGTTTGTATGACATGGGAGGATGCTGAGGAGTGATCCTTTGGTGGTAGAACAGGGGAATGTTTCAACTGATTATCAATTTCTGTTTTTTTAATGAGGATGTTTGGCCTTAGAACATACGCCATCCATATATCCTGAATTCTGCTGATGCTGTGTCTTGACTCATGCAGTATGTAGAATTTAGGGTAATTAATGGGACTGTCAAACTGAAGTGGTTGTTATTTTTTAATTTTTAGTGCTGCAATTAAGGCAACATACAGACTTTGGCTGTCCTGAATTTGCATTGGTGTTGAGCTTTGTTTTGGAAGTGTGGTTATTGCGTGAAGCTTGTTTAGTCATAATACTAATACTTTTCAGCACTTCTAAATCGGAATACTTGACTGTGGGGGATTGGGCATCCCAGTTTCAGTTTCAGTTTGCAGTGAAGGGTACTGAATGGGGGTAGATAACTGAAATCAACAGAGTAATATTTATTTTATTATTATGATTGATATTACTACTATTACTATCATTGCTACTGGTGTTTGGTTTAGAAGAACATGTACTCTTCAACAATCGTAAGTATGTAAATGGTGTTTTACTTTAGAACCATGCTTGCAACCTGAATCATTTGCATGTAGTTATGCAACATAAGGGAGGGGATAAAAATATATGTGAATGGAAACATTGATTAGATTAATGCCACGTTCTTTTAGAACTGCAAATGCAGCTTGGAGTATGTACCAGTTGGTGTAGCACGATATTTTCTAATAGGTTATCATAATGAAGCACTGAATGGATTGAGTACTTTTTTGGGGGTTCCTTTGAACTATATGCAGCTTCACATTGGTCACATCTACAGAGCAGTTCTATTGCTTCCAGCATTCATAGCTATAAAACAGCAATGCAGTTTGATGTGTGTGAATTACAGGCACTTCTGGTGGACTGTAATGCTCTGCAATCAGTATGAGAGACTTAGCTTCCTGATGTATGACTAAATGCATCACCCATAATGACAAAACTGACAATTATTAGATGAGTAACACATCAGTTACCAGGGTAACCTGTTGTTGAAGTGAAGGAGCTGAACAACAGTCATTTGACTGTTACCCAGTGAGAAATGAATGAACCAGAGGGCTTTTGTTTCAAGGGAGAAATGGATCAAGTAAGTCACTGAGGAAAGATTGATGGTCAGGTGTAGGGTGAGACCTGAGCCTGCAGGAGAATTTCAGGTTTGCATGAGGTTTAAGCTGATTCTTAATGTTGTAGGATATCCATGTAACAGAACAAATTACAGTCAAACCAACTGAATGTTTGCACATTTGTAATTCATAGGTTCATAGGGTCATAGGTAGGTACTAGGCTATCGGCCCTAGGGCCCATACAAGCCTAGCCAAAAAATGTACCCTGGCTTTCGCCACCCAAGAAAATTATTTTCCTGTGTCCCTGTCAAGCAGAGCCACAGAAGTGATCCCCAGGGTGAATTTCCCATTTCCCATCCAATCAGCAAGATTTTTCTTGAAGAGTGCTAATGAGGAGCTCTGTTTGACATAGACAGGTAGTCTGTTCCAGAGTATGGGAAGTCTCTGGGATAGGAATCTATCCCTCCAGCATGTTCTGTTTATTGTGGTGACAAGGTTAAGGTCCCTAGAGCGTGTAGCTCGGAGGGATTGGGATTTCTTTAAGTGGAGCATGTCCAACCCCCATAGTGCCTTTTTTAGGCAAGGCTCAAAAGACAAACCCACCTCCATAGGTATCACAAGGGATAAGAAACTAAGAGTAATGCTATTCAATGCCAGAAGTCTAAACCTCAAGATGCACGCACTCGAAACTCTCCTTAGCATGGAGAACATCGATATCTGTGCAGTAACAGAAACCTGGTTCAAGGCTCCCGAGAGCACCCCAACACTACCAGGTTATACCTCATACCATGCTTTTCAGCCCCAAAACTTGGACCGAACCACAAAAGGAGGGGGAGTATCAATATTTGTCAAAGATACCCACACCTCCAGGTTGGTGGCACAGCACGAAGCATCAGAGACTATCCATGTGCAACTAACTGTGGGTAAAACTGCCTTCCAGTTTATAGCCTGCTACAGACCACCCTCCCAAACACAGGAACCCCACTCGGCCTTCCTGAAAATACTGGAAAATATGAAGGTCTCTCCAAACACCATTATATTGGGTGACTTCAACTACCCAAACATAGACTGGGAGCATTACTCTAGCTCCAACACCCTAGCCCAAAGGTTCCTAGAATTTATAAACTCAAATGCTATGGAACAACTTGTTACCACTCCCACAAGAGGGGAAAACATACTGGACCTGATCATCACCAACATGGGGATGCTATGCTCCAGACCAGAAGTGTATCCCTCACTGGTAAGATCAGACCATAAACTAATCTCACTGGATATTCACATCCCGACCCCACCCCCTGCCCAGAAAACCACAGTGAAAAACTTCTCTAAAGCAAATTTCACATGCCTCAAAACCGAGGCGAAATCCTTCAAGGCCCCTGGGCCTGTGGAAAATACGGCCCATACCGCAGAATCCTTTATAAACGCATTCTATGAACACCTTCAGGAATGCATGGATCATGCAATCCCAAATAAAACCAAGACCCAATCCTCCAAAGGCAGACGTCCTGTCTGGTGGACCCCAGCCATAAACAAACTATACAATAGAAGGAGGAAGCTACTACATGATAGAGCAAAATCCCAAAAAGGGAAGGCATCTCTGATCAGTATTAGCAAAAAACTACGGGCTCTCATAAAATCGTCTAAGGCCAGCTTCGAGAGAAAAATTGCACAGGACACTAAGGATAATCACAAGGCTTTCTTTAGTTATGTTAGGAACCTGGGTGGGAATTCCCAGATATGCTCAGAATTAGTCCAAAATGACAAAAAATACACTGAGCCCACAGACATTGCCAACATCCTAGCTGACAGGTTCAGTGCAAACCCCCCCCCCACCAAAAGGGCAAATATCTATCCCAACAGAGTGCTGCCCCCCTGACATCTCAGATGCTCAGGTAAGAGCCGCCCTCTCTAAAGCAAAAAACACGGCATCAATGGGACCAGATGGTGTCCCGGGCTGCATTCTACATGAACTCCAAGAAGAGCTAAACCCAAACATAAAACTACTGTTCAATCTTAGCCTTACTACAAGATATGTACCCAAAGAGTGGCGTACAGCAACAGTGGTCCCTCTCCACAAAGGTGGTGCCTCAACGGATCCTGGAAACTATCGCCCTATAAGCCTGACTAGCTTGGTCTGCAAAGCTATGGAAAGGATCATCATGGACCTCATAAATAAAGATATTGGGGACCTACAGACACTGGATCCTACCCAGTTTGGCTTTGTTAAGGGCAGATCCTGCCTCTTAAACCTGGTTGATTTCTTTGAAACAGTCACCAAGGCCATTGACGAGGGGAAGGTGGTCCACACAGCCTATCTGGACCTCTCAAAAGCCTTCGATACAATACCCCACTCGGGCATTATAGATAAGCTCACCAGCTTAAATATAAACCCGTATGTCACTAGATGGGTTGCAAACTGGCTCAAGGACAGAACCCACATGGTTAGAATTGCTGGAGCCATGTCAGACTCCAAACCAGTTACAAGTGGCGTCCCACAAGGCTCAGTCCTGGGACCTCTCTTGTTCGGTATATATTTCTCTGCGGTACAGGCCAACACGGAAGGACTGTGGCTGACCAAGTTCGCAGATGACTGCAAACTGGGCGCCATAATCAACTCTCCAGCCGACACAAGCATCCTCCAAAGGGCCTCATAGAAACAGACAACTGGCGCCAGAGCCATGGCCTCAAGCTAAACTCCAAAAGTGTATAGTCATCCCCTTTGGCAAAAACAAAGTGCCCACAAATTACCACATAGGTGGTAATCCATTAAGTACAGAAGAAGTCATTAGGGAACTGGGGACCCAAGTTGATAGCAATCTCTCATTTGACAACCACGTGGCCAAAGTGGTTAGAAAAACATTTTATATAGCCCACCTAATCATGAAGGGATTCACATCTAGATCAGGGGAGGTCATCGTGCCTCTTTACTCATCCCTCATCAGGCCCATAATTGAGTACAATGCTCCTTTTGGGATGTACCTTACCAGACACCTGCAGCAACTGGAAAGACCCCAAAAGTACCTCACCAAGAGGATCAAAGGGCTCAAACAGATGCCATATGCTGCCCGGTTAAAGAAACTCCAGCTCTACTCAGTGGCATACCACCTGCTCAGAGGCGATCTGTGGCTGACGTATAAAGCCATGTCCAACCCGGAATTAATGGACATGCTGCACCTCAGAAATCCAAATCCCATCGAGCTACGCGCTCGAGACTTGAACCTCAGCACTGAAATAAATAGGACATGCTGGAGGGACAGATTCATAACCCAGAGGCTCCCTTCACTCTGGAATAAAATCCCAGTCCAGGTTAGGCAGAGTCCCACATTGACTCTCTTCAAGAGGAATCTTGATGAGTGGATGGGAGATCGTAGGTTTACCCCGGCTATCACTTCTGTGTCACTGTTAGACAGAGGCACAGTATACTAACCTCAAAAAAAGGCATAGCAAAATTAATTTAAAATGGATGGCGAAAGCCAAACACACTCTGGCTAGGCTTATAAATGCCCTAGGGCAGATAGCCTAGTATGAACCTATGAACCTATGAACAGCTCTGGGTTTGACATACCTTTGTATGTTAGGCAGCGATCGCCCCTGAGTAGGCGATATGCGATGGAGTAAAGCTGTAGTTTTTTGAGACAGTCTGCATAAGACATCTGTTTGAGGCCAGTAATCCTCTTTGTGAGGTATTTCTGTGGTCTTTCCAGTTGTTGTAGATGTCTTGTGAGGTACATACCAAAAGGGGTGTTGTACTCTATAATGGGTCTAATGAGTGATGAGTAGAGGGGAACAATGACCTCTTTTTTTCTGAATGAGAATCCTTTTGTGATGAGATGAGCCACGTAGAAGGATTTCCTGACCACTGTGGCGATGTGATTATCAAAAGAGAGACTGCTGTCCACCTGTGTCCCAATGTCTCATCACATTTTCAGCATTAAGTAGACTACCAGCTATGTGGTAGTTCATGGGTACAGAGTTTTTACCAAAGGGAATGACAATACACTTTTTGGCATTGAGCTTCAGGCCATGGCTTTGACACCAGATATCTGTCTCAGTGAGGCCCTTTTGTAGTTTGCCCACATCGTTAGGAGTTTCAATTATGGCTCCTAGTTTGCAGTCATCTGCAAACTTTGTTAGCCAAAGACCTTCTGTGTTGGCCTGCACTTCAGAGAAGTAGATACCAAACAGGAGAGGACCCAGGACTGAACCCTGTGGTACTCCACTTGTCACTGGTCTGATGTCGGATTTGGATTCCGCTACTTTCACAGTGTGGGTTCTGTCCGTGAGCCAGTTGGCAACCCATCTTGTGGTTCAGCAGAGAAAGACTAATTGATTTTAAATATTTTTCAGGTAGTAGTTGATATTCTTTCCTAGAAAGAGCAGTGATAATCATCATAAAAAGCTGAGCTGCAGATGACGACAGGTTGTTACCTGGATGGCAAATAAAACTAATGCACATAGACTCAGACATTCCAAGGCCAGTCATTCCAAGGCTAGTCATTCCAAGGCTAGTCAGTCATATGTCCATTCAGACTTTACCAGTACTGTCCAGATTGGTCCTCCTTTCTTAAGGAGGGCCATAAAAGTCATTCCTGGAGTAAATTTGTGGATACCTATCCAGTCATCTATGTTATATTTAAAGGAAGATATTCAGTCATACTGCTTAATATTCAGAGGAAGGTTACTCCTGAGATTTAGGAGATGATGAGTCTTAAATCATTCCCTGCTACACCAATTTGCTCACACAGTACTTCTGAAAGAGTTGTCTGTAGGGAATTTTTAAAGTCTACCAACTCATTACACTCCAAAAAACTATGTTCCCATTTATCTATTTTTTCCTATCACATCTCCAACATTTGCAGTCTACCTGAATAAAAATTCTTTAGAGGCTGCTTGTGGTATAAAAATACCTATGTAAACACTTTCAAGTAATAATCCTAAATGTTATAGACTGTGTGCATATTTGAGAGTCATACCTATATCCTCCCACTGTTTCTTTGTGAATTGCTTATCCAGTCTGTCTTCCCAATCCTTTCTAGCCTCCTCTGATTGATTCTTATAGATATCATGCAATATTTATATGCCCTACTAATTATACCCTTTTTAACAGCAGCTTCACATCTAGATTATACTAAAAATTCTGCCAGTGCTGGTCTTTTAATTAGGATCCCCCATTTCTTTCTCTTTGTCTATACTCAGATATCAATCACTGATAGGGAAGGAAATCTTTAACCTGCAGTCCAAATAAATTATTGGCTTCTTCCTATTCTATTACTTTCCTCTCTCTAATTATTTGCTCCTAATGCCTTGATTCCTTTGCCAGTTTTCTCCAGTAAATTCCAGACCCTCTTGCCTATTCTCTGTACCCTTAATTGCAGTCATCCGTATTGGCAGCATCACCTTATTCCACTCTCATTTTGGGTTAGTTCTTAAAATAATTTCTGCTACTTTGTGATATTGTATTCTGCATGGTTATTGTTATTCTCCCTAAGGATCTGCATTCAAAATCCCAGTCCCTCCTTATCTCTTTAGATTCCCCCATTTCATCATCATCTCTATCCACTTTGAATTATAGCTTTCTACTTGTGTGCATATGTATAGGAACCTTAACTGTGTAGCTCTAAAATACCCCTTCAACTCAGGTAATCCCAAACCACCTTGTTCTATTGGAAGGATCAACTTCTCCCACTTGCCCTCCCAGATAATGTCATTCAACTCTTTATTATTTGCTATTCTCAACCTCTCCACTGCTAGATAAAAATATGCCTGGCCTGTGTATAAAACTAAAGGGACTAAAAACATTTTCACTGCTTGTATATTGCTATCCATACTCATAAAACAGAGCTTCCAATTTCTTAATTTTTGTATTATATTTTATTCAGTCTCTTCCCACATATCCTTAGCTGTTATAATAGAATCCTTTTAAATCCATAATCCTAAGTACTTCATTTTATCATGTCCCCTTAAATATGGGTATTGCTGAACCAATTTGTCTGTGGGTACAGTCTATAATTATTAGATTTGTTTTATATTCATTACTTTTGTATCCCAAAAAGACTCAAAACTGTCTCAGAATGTTACACAACACTGAAATGTCCTTTTCTGGTTTTCAAATATACAAAATAAAGCCAACTTTCCTTGACTGCCATACTGATTATATCATTGAATTTCTGAGTCCTTTATTTTCTTTGCCAGTGGTTCTAAATATAATGCAAACAACAAAGGGGAAGAAAGACAGCCCCTGCCTGTTTCCTCTGCTTAAACAAAACTTATCAGACAGGACCTCCCCCGCACTTTAATTTTTGCCTCTGATCCCTCATAGACCCTGCCAATTAACCTTATTATTTTATCAGGGAAAGCAAATGCTTCCATTGTCCTTCTTATAAAGTCCCAGCCTACTCTGTCACATGATTTCTCTTCATCAAAACCCACCAACAGTGGTATTTTCTTACATTCTGCTTCACTCTGGATCATCATTGTTCTGTTAATTTTGTCAAATGTTTTCTTCCCCTCCACACGACCACACTGATCCATATTTCTCAATTCTGGCATCACCTTTGTCAATCTTTTAGCCATTATAGATATAAACACTTTATAATCATAGTTTAGAATTAATATGGACCAATATGAAGCTGACTCTGATGTATCTTTACCCTCTCTAGGTATTACACCTACCACTGATTTCTTCCAGGATGTTTGTAGTCTCCTCCTCTTAAAAATATTGTTAAACAAAACCTTCCAGATCTTTCTCTTTATCACTTTATTCAGCCCCTTGCTTCCAAACTTCTATAGTAATACTATTTACTCCTGGGCACTTTCCTGTAGATTCATTACACATCACCATTTTTATCTCATCTCCTCCTATCCTAACTATTATTAATTCAGCCTCCTCTACCTCTTACCTTGACATATTTAATTATTTCATAAACATTTCCATTTGTACTCTGTCATGATTTGCACATTTCTCCACTCTCTGCAGATTTTCATAAAATTTCCAAAATATTTCTAGTACCTCTACAGGATGTCTAGTTATTTTCCTTGTTCTAGGCTTCCTAAGCTTGGTAGCAGCCCTTTCCACTTTCAGTTGCCTGAGCCATTGTGCTAAAAGGTTTTGTGCTCTGGAGTTATTATAGGTTTATAGGAGATTACTAGGTTAATGGCTCAAGAGACCTTACAAGCCAAGCCAGTTTTACACAGATTTTACTAAATTTTATATCCTTAGGGGAAAGATAACAAGGGTTAGCAAGTGTGGTTTTGACAATTTTGACAGACTGCTTCTGTCTATAAGGGATATGGGCACCACCCCGGGAGTGAATTTGCAATTTCCCATCAATTGGTCCAGAATACACCTGAAGATGGTCAGGGAATGGCTTTGCTATACTTGAATAAGAAGCCTGTTATGGAGGAGGGGGATATCTGTCAGAAAGTAGTCTGAACCCATGCCTCCATCTGGAGACCAGAATTCCCTTAAGATGGATCTTTGAGTCTGCCGTCTTAGACCATATGGCCATCTTAAGAGTCAGGATAAAAAAAACAGTTACTTAACAGCAATCTTTCTACACTCATGCATATTATTGATGTAGTCCCTTATTTACTCTTTAGCACTCTGCAGTTGCACCTCTTCTTGCTCTGTGAGATTTCCCCATTCTTCGACAGTCCTACTAAATAATTCTTGTTACTTCTTAACCATATATATTTTTCTTTTTCTACCCATTTTTAAACTCCACTTTCATTTTATCACACTCTCTGGCTGTATTTTCTGAAGATATTTCTGTCTTGCCTAATAACTCCCAAATAATTTCCACTACTCATTCCTTAAATTCCTCTCTGTTTAACAGATGGGTGGGGAAGCACCAATATCTCATTTTGTTTCATTGCCCTGCATTTTCATTTTATATATATTGTTGGTGTGTAATCTGAAATAGTTATTAGATGTGTATCAAAAAGTGCACATGTTCCTGTGAAGTATAACTGCTGTCTAGCCTAGCAGAGTTTTTGTACCTTGGGGAATAATATGTAAATTCTCTCCAAGCTCCAACTACTGAATTCACATGTTCTATAACAAATACTTCATAAATTCTTTCAAAAATCTACCCTCGTTTGTTATATTTTCCCTTTTAGAGCCCCCAGATACACCATCAGCATTGCAAATCAAATTCCAGTCCCCACTTATGAGTAATATTTCCTGCTGAAAGCTGATTATTTCTCCCAGAGCTCCATTGCAGCAGTTTTCTGTTGAATATAAAAACATGCCAGCATAATCTTCCTTCCTTGCCAGTAACCCCTTACTACTACAAATCTACCATTATTATTATTTTTTTCTCTTCTATCATTATTGGAGCTCCTTTAGCAATTTCTATAAGTACTTTTATTTCCTTTGTCCCAGATATTCCACTGAATAACCACCCTGAAAGCTTTTCTTTATCAAACTCACATGCTACATTATTTCCAACTGTGTCTCCTGTAGCATAGCAATTTGCACTCTGTTGCTTTCATGTTGGGATATGAATAAAGGAATCTTCATGGGTTCTGTTTAAACAGCTTTATTACATACAAACACATTACTACTGTTGACTATTGACTCTAACTTAAGTAACTTGTATACAATTAATGACTATGATCATGCATGCTTACTCCCTGGCTGCGCTTTCAAAATGGCACTAAGGTTGTGCACGTATGCGGGTTATATATGTGAACATACAGCCACACATGCTTCTTAAAGATACAAAACCACACACTTTACACTCTGATCTACATCCTCCATCTTCAAGAAATAGACCATGCAATTGTTATGAGACTGTTTAGCATGCAGAAATCACAGGTAATCCATAGACATGCATTATACAATACTAAACATATTGGTATGCACAATCACACTTGGTTTAGATATTCATCCATATTGTGTGACATAACATTGAAAATTTGATTTAGCAACTTGGACAGTTTCTGCAAAATGGTTGACCTGGGGAATGTTCAAATCACTTTTTGGAACAGAATCAGACTTTTGAACACATTCTGGTCTGGAAACAGTGTCTGACTCATTCTTTGACTGAGAGTTTACATCACAGATACAATGTTGTGATTGTAATGATGGTGATGGTTCTGGTACAGGAAGAAGATGTTTGCAATTCCTGTTATATTCATTCCTTCAGAATTTACCAAGTAAGATCTCAGCTTGGCACAAATGCCTGTAATCTGTCCTATTCGATCAAAACCTTTTGTTGTCTGAATTCATGCCATCTCTCCTTCCCTCAATGGAAGAAGTAGTTTGCTCGATTGGTCATAACTAGATTTCTGCATATTACACCTCTTAAACAATTTAGCCTTGATAGTTTTAATGTTCTTTGACTTAAGCTTTAACAAACTGGAGGAAATAGATAGCATAGTTATAGTTTGCCTGGAAAGTAACATTTGAGCAGGTGAGCCAAGAATATCATCACTAGGTATGTTCCTAAGATTAAGCAAATTCAAGAATATATCTGTATTGTCCCACTTTGACCTTTCAATGAATTGCTTTGCACTCTGCACTGCTCTTTCAGCTAGACCATTGGATTGAGGATATTCAGGACTACTAGTGACATGTACCAAGTCCCATTCTTTTACAAACTTCTGAAATAACTGGCTAGTAAATTGAGTACCATTGTCAGAAAAAAGTTTGTGTGGACTACCATGAACTGAAAATGATGTTTCAGCTAAGTAATAACAGCTGTTAAGGTTAAGTTTGGCAGTAGATCAATTTCAAATCAATTTGAATAAGAGTTTACCGAAACTAAGCAGTGTTGATTGTTCCACTCAAAAATAACAGTTGCGACAGTAGGCCAAGGTAGTTCAGGAATTGGACTTAGCGGAAGCGGTTCTGTTTGCAAATGTGATCTGGTACTATTGCATACTGAGCAAGTAGAAAGAACTCTATCAATGTCTTTCCATAATGAAAGCCAAAATATTAATTCACATGCTCTTCTCTTAGTAGATGTAGTTCCTGGGTGACCACAAGGTAAAATCTAGATGTATTCTTGTTGTAAGGAAATAGGAATAAGAGTTTTAGGACCTTTGAAAATAATGCCCTCTTCCATCAACAATTCATCTCTGTAGGGAAAATTTGCTTGCACTTCAGGTGATACACTAGATTGCTTTGATGGTCATCCTACAGTAATATAATGATTGAGCTTCTGTGAAACTGGATCAGTCTGAGTGTGATCTCTTAACTCATCAAGTCTAGTGGTGGAAAAATTGCACACTGACATCACATCAAAGTCAAAAGTCTCTGCATCAAGCTATTCTGTTGTAAGTCTTGAAGATCTGGATACGGTATCTGCCAAATAAAGCAATTTATCTTTAGTGTAGACCAATTTCAAATTGTACTTTTGCAATTTGAGCATCATTCTTTGTAATCTTGCTGGAGCAGAATGCATAGGCTTCTTTAGAATACTAACTAAAGGTTGATGACCGGTTTCAGTTTGAATAGCTTGACCATAAATATAATTGTGAAACGTAGAGCATGCAAATACTATTGCCAGTAGTTCTTTCTCAATTTGAGCTTACTGCATCTCAGTTTGCATTAGTGTTCTAGATGCATAGGCTACTGGTCTGCCCTCTTGAAGTATAACTGCACCTAAACTAAATTTTGAAGCATCACAAGAAAGAATAACTGATTTGATCACATCATAGTATCTTAACATGGGGGGGGGGGGGCAATTTTCTGCTTAAGGTTTTCAAATGCCTTCTGATTATGTTCCAGTCATGACCATGAAAGATTTTTGATTGTGATGTCTCTTAAAGATGCTGTCAAGTCACTGAAGCCTGGTATGAATTTGCCTAAATAGTTGACCATGCTCAGAAAACTCTGCAAACTTTGTACATTATCTGGCACTGACATCTCTAGAATAGCTGCTTGCTTGGTTGGGTCAGGACTTAAGCCTGTACTTGTAAACAAATGACCTATGTATGTAACTTCTGGAAGTCTGAATTTGCACTTCAGAGCATTGAGCTTTAACTTCACTTCACATACTGTGTCTAGAACTTTCTTTAGGTTTCTGTGATGCTCTGCTTCACCATTGCCTCCAACCAACAGATTGTCTACTGTTAAGGCACATGGATAACCTGAAGCAATTTGCTCCATTGCACAATTTAAAACTTCACTTGCAGAATTTATTCCAAATTGCATCCTGAGGAATCTGTATTTGCCAAATGGAGTACCAAACGTGGTTAGAAATGAGGATTTGTGATCCAGCATTACTAGCCAAAATGAACTTCCACCTAAAACAGAAAATACAGTGGCATTCTGTATTACAGCTGTAACCTCTTCAACTGTGTGCATTGGATGATATGGTCTTTTTAATGCTTTGTTCAGATCTCTTGGATCCTAAAAACATATCCTATATGTATTATATGACCTAATTAGTTCAGTTGTAAAAGAATCTACATTATCTGAATGCATCTATTTATGTTTGTTCTAAAGGAAGTCTGAAATAGGAATGTAAAGAACAAACTAAATATTGTATTTATTCTACTTAAATATGGTTTTATTGCTCTATTAAAGTCATCATAGTTTAATATTACATATCTTAGACATTATTTCTTTTTATTTTATTCTTTTTTAAAACTGCTCTACTGCAGCTCACTCTTACTGTTGTTTTATTAATGGAGCTTTTCTCTTTGGGCCTCCACTGAAAAAGGACATGTGTCCAGTGGACTTTCCCAGTTAACAAATGTAAAATAAATAAATAAATAAATAATAAATGCGTATTCTGATTTCGTCTGAGACTTTTTTGTGAGTGGCTACCATGGACGGCACCATTTCCGTTGGTTCTGTGACTGGACAAATCACACCTTGCTGCACCATTTTATCCAACTGAGCTTTAACTTTATCTTGAATCGCTATTGGAATTCTTCTTGCTGGTCTGACTACTAGAGTGATTTCTGGGTCTAACTTCATGGAATACACAACTGGAAGTTTGCCTAATTTGTCACTGAAAACATCAGCATACTCTGAGAAAATGGCTTCTGAAGAACTGGAACTCAGAACGGCATTTACATGATGAACTTCTTTGGCAAAAGAAAGCAAATACAGTCTCAAACTATCTTTGAGTCCCAGCAATTATTGCACTAGTCTTCAGACTACATAGAATAACAAATTGTAACAGCTCTCGGCCAAATAGCATGAAAGTATAACTGAACTTTTATTTTGAATTTCTTCACCTCCATAAGCAACAAGTCTCGCACTACTGGTCACACTGAGTTGTTCGTTAGTTCTATCTCTTGCAAATGTGCCTGCTGACATAACATTACACTTTGAGCCAGTGTCTACTTTGAGCTCTGTAGATTTTCCATTAATCCGGACAGTTCAAAATACTACACTCCTTGTTAATAAGTTCACTCCATCAGCTCTTTCACCAAGCACTGATACACCATCTACATAGAAAGCTGACTGTTTCAGCTCTATTTGATCAACTTGTTTTTTTGTGTGACCTTTCTTTACAACTGTGTGAGGCTAACTTCATCTGCAAAACTTTTGGAAATGATTCCATTTCTTACACTTGTGACATTGCTGACCATATGCTAAGCACTTCTTTATTTTAGACTCATGATTCATACCACAATTACGACAGTTGATAATAAAGCTAGATATGGGTTTGGCTAAAACTTGCTTGTGTTGCAGTGAGCTGGCATTGGAGCTTACACCTTTCTTAGAACTTTCTGGAAAGCTGCACACCTTCTTTGGAAATCCTGTAGCTGCCACATGCTTAGGCCTGCTCTTGTTTGCCACGTGTTGCATACTATCTACATGCGCTCAGGAACTAACTGAAACCATGATTTTGTCACTCACAAGCATACTTGTATGTTTTTTCTGTCACCTCATGGATCTGACAAATCTCTATGACTTTGCTCAATGTTAAATCACTGTCATGAAGTAAAATATTTCTCACAACAGCACTGGTAATACCACATACGAGCCTGTCCTTTATCAGCTCATCTTTAGATCACCAAACCGACATGTCTTAGCTGTGTTTCTCAAGTCAGTGATATATATATATATATGTATAAGCTGCAAATGTCTCCCTTGGCTTCTGATCTCTTGTATAAAACAATGCCTCTCTAAAGTAATATTTGTCTGGGGGTTACACATTTCTCTGAACTTACACGTCAAACCCTCAGAGTCTTCTCTTGGTTCAGCTTGTACAACAATATGGCAGTCTGCACCTTCTCCTTCATATACTGCTGGTGCATACACAAATGAATGCTCTATTTCTATAGTATCTGACCCAGCTAAGTTTAGCAAAATGAATGCCCTTGTGTGTGTATCTCTATCTGCATAAGCTGTTTGTATGAAAATATCGTACTCTTGTTCAAATATTCTCCAGTTCTCAGCAATATTCTGATCAAATCCTAACCTAGTTACTCTGTACAAACTTGTTGATTAAGTGAAGTCTAGAATGTATTTTAAGTAACCTATGAAGAGACACACAATATATATGAACTTTTTGAATGTTGGGCTGGGAACTTGGAAAGTGACCTACAAATATATTGTATAACCTCAGTCTTGAATTATACTAATAGTGGAATGGTTTCAATATGTAACAACTTCTCTGCATTGTATTTCTCTATTGTATTTCACATTGTATTATGCTGTTCTGTGTTATGTCTTCTGTATGGAGCTTTTCTCCCCGGGCCTCCGCTGAAAATGGACATATACCCAGTCGGACCTTCCCAGTCAACAAATGTAAAATAAAAATAAATAAATAAAAATAAAAGTGGTAGGGGTTTTCAAAATCTGTCTGCCATATTAACACATGCCAGCAAAGGGGGTTGCAAATAAGCAGAGATATACACACATGCACATATGCCAGAATTAACACAAATAACTGTTCAATGCCTTTGTGCTCTGCATTTGTACGTTTCCTTGGACTTTTTGGAAGTATGCAAATAAACAAACTTGTAGTACTTTTGAATAACTGGACTTTGTGAAATAAACTTCTTGGGCTTTTCGATACTTTTGTTGGAATTTTATTGGTAAAGGCAAAAATGCTAAAGTCATTTACCATCATCTGCTGTACTTCTTGGAATTTTATTGATGAAGGCAGGAATGCTTCAGTCATTCACTAACACTTATTAAAGTCGTCACTTTGAGAGACATTCGAGAACTTTACAATATGACTAAATAATTCACAAGCACTGTTACACTCTTGTAATGTCACCTTTTTTAAGAAAATACCTCTTATCATGTCAACTAACTGCACAATGTGAATAACTGCATACAGCAAATTGAAATTTCCCTAAAATGGCAGTACCTTACTAGGCAGCTCTTGACAGTACAAGAAACACTCTGTAATGGCAGTTCTTTGTGAATAGACACACCCAGCACAGTAAACTTTTTTGAAATAGTTGTACTTTGACTAAATTACATGAAGCAGTTGCACTTAGCACACAACAGACTCTTTGAAGTACATGCACAGTAGTAAGCACACACTGTAAGCACTTTTGCACACTCTGAAATACTTTGAATAACTTTAGTCTTGACTTTGATGCAATACAAAGTCATAGTTATGCCCAAAGACAGCACTTTGCCAAAACACATGTAGCTGCCTTGCTTTATTTTGCTTAATGTGCCCTTTATTTTTCCCTTTTTGTAATTGTTTTGCTTGTTTAAGCCTTTTTTATGCCCAATACACTTTTCTTGTGCTTATTTTACTGTAAACCTGCCCAACTTTGCCTCAAACACACTTGTTTTCCTTTAAACACACTCGTTTTCTGCTTTACGCATGCTCATTTTGCTTTATAGTTAATCATTTAATTGAATACGTTTATATTAAACATTTTCTTTAGCTAACAAACTTTTAGTGCTTTCTGCTTGCCTGATAATGTGGTCTGTGTCCTTGTAATGTGCCTTTATTGTCTTTCACATCAAGTAAAGAGTTGGTGTTAGTTCTCATTATGTTTGTTTCTTTCTGGCTATGTTTGTGCACTTTTCTCTCGGTTTTACCTTTGCTGTCATCATCGCATCTCATGGCTTGAAATATTCTTTTCTTCCGTCCCAGTTCTGGCACTATGTTGCTTTCGTGTTGGAACATGAATAAACAAATCCTCATGGGTTCTGTTTAAGCAGCTTTATTATATACAGACGCATTACTACTGTTGACTATTGACTCTAACTTAAGTAACGTATATACAATCAATGTCTACGATCATGCATGCTTAATCCTTAACTGCTTCTACAAAATGGCACTCAGGTTGTGCATGTGTGCAGGTTATATACGTGCATGTACAGCCTTGTATGCTTCTTAAAGATACAAACATATGCACTTTACACTCTGATCTATACACACTGGATTTTTAATATAGTTCACTGATATTTCTTTTTTGTGAGACCATTCACATTTAAAAATAATCTGCAAAGTGTTTTCATTATGATAAGATGCTATTATTCCTACCTGTTATTTATAACATCTTTTTTAAAAATGTCTAATTTCAGCTTTTGTGTTACGTGTATACACTAATGTTTGAAGGTTGATCCTTTATACAATCTTTTTTGTCATAACCATTTGAACCTATGTCACATCTTACAATTTTTTTATTTTTTATTTTTTATTTTACATTTGTTGACCGGGATAGTCCGACTGGATGCATGTCCATTTAAAGGTGGAGGCCCGGGGAGAAAAGCTCCAAGGGTAAGCAGATACAACATTACATAATACCAGCATTACATATTACAAACAGACTATTTACAGAGATTACATAAGTAAGCAAGTTAAACAAGTTCCACAGGTTACAGTTAATCCTGAGCACAAGTCAGGATTAAATTAAATTATACAGTAAACTGGTTAACAGATATTTACACATTCTAGAGAGAGTTAGCCAGGCTTGATACACTGACATAGCCAGTTAAGTGACAGATGTTGTTTGAGTCTAGTTTTAAATTGACCTAAGGTGGAAAGTAAGGTAATATCAGCTGGAAGAGAGTTCCAGGATCTACTTACAGAGTTTGCAAAGAGAGAATCACCGGCTTTGTTATTAATTTTACTAGTCTGAATTAGTAGTTTGTTAGAGGATCGAAGTGGTCTAGGATTGTTATAGGGGGTGATAATATTTTTAAGTGCAGGAGTATTGTCCGGATTATAGAGGATTTTATAGGCTATAATCAGTTGGTTATACTGGATTAGGCTGGGTAGTTCAAGCCACCCAAGCTGATTTAGATTGATGCAATGATGTGTCCTAAAAGGCAGCCCAGTGGCAAACCTGGCAATGTGGTTGTAGCAAATTGAGAGTTTGTTAAGGACAGTCTTATTTAAATTCGAGAGTAGAGGGGATGCATACAGAAGGGTTGAAAGAAGGTGAGATCGAGCTATGGCAATTTTAGCTGGAGGGGTTAGGAAGGCTTTTATTCTGTAAAGTGACCCTATTTTTTTATTGATGGTTTTGATAGTTTGGTTAACATGTAGGTCAAATTTTAGATTATTGTCTATGATGACACCTAATAGTTTTGTAGATGGGTCAGGGGAGATTATTGTGCCATCATTTGATTTTATGGAAAAGGTGAAAGCGGAAGACCTACGTGTTGGTGAAAATAACAGCATTTTAGTTTTTTTGGGATTTAGGATAAGACGATGTTCAGAAAGCCAGTTTTCTATTATATTAAAGGTGATCTGGGTAGCTGACCATAACTCTACTGGAGATGTGGCTGAGCAAATCAGAGTAGAGTCATCAGCATATTGGATACAGCTGACTTTTGGGATGACAGTATAAAGGTCGTTAATGAAGATGGAGAACAGCAAGGGCCCTACTATAGAGCCTTGTGGTACTCCAAGGGTGTTAGGTAGAAGGTTAGAGAGCTTGTTCTGCCAGAGGACAGCCTACTGTTGACCATTCAGGTAGGACTGAAACCATTGGAGGGCTCCAGTATCTAGACAGAATGTATGCAGGGTGTGGATTAAAAGTTGGTGATCAACCATATTGAATGCCTTGGAAAGATCCAAAAAGAGGGCTGAGGATATATAATTATTGTTGCGATTATGGTTTATGGTGTTAGTAAAGGCTAGGAGGGCTGAAGTAGTGCTGTGATGAGGACGGAAGCCATGCTGAGTGTCTGCCATAAGGCGATTTTGGATTAGGTGGTGCATGAGTTGTCTATGAATACATTTTTCCATAATCTTTGCAAGTGGAGAGAGTATAGCTATTGGCCTATAATTGGAGAATTCAGTAGAGCTGCCTCCTTTGTGAAGTGGGATTACATAGGATACTTTCCAGATGGTGGGAATTTTAACTTCTACTATGGTTCGATTGATTAGTATTGAGACGGGGTAAGCAATAGCATCAGCTGATTTTTGTAGGTACTCGGCAGGGAGTTGATCAGCAGAAAGTGTAGTGGGTTTAAATTTTTTGATCAAGGAACGGATAAGTGAAGTGGCGACTGGTTGGAAGCTGAATGCAAGTAGGTTTCTAGGGGTGCTACTTTCAGGACCAGGGGAGCTAGGAGGTAGTTGGCTAGCTAGGGCTTGAATTGTCTCAGTAAAGAATTGGTTAAAACTATCAGAAACATCTTCAGGGGTTTTATCAATAGTAGTAGCAGGGATTGGGGTTGACGTTTGTCCAGGATGTAGTAGATTATTTAAACCTGCCCAAAACTTCTGAGGTTATTTTGATTTACTGTCTGTAAATTACAGTAGTATTGTTTTCTGTCTTGTAAAATTGATTTTTTGGTTTCGTTCCTGGATTGCCTGTATTTAATGTGATCTTGAGGGTCTTTAGAAGAACGCCATAAAGCCCATGCTTTGTTTCTAAGGGTAATTTTGAGTTTAGACTCTGTAGAAAGCCATGGTGCAGTTTTTGCCTTGGTTCTCTTTGAACGAACAGACTTTTGTTTTGGTGAAATCCCTCAAAAACAAACATACCACCAGAACACCTGCATAACTTAGCTTCATAAAAACAGACAAAACTATTTACATAATTGAATAATGAAGTTTAACCCTCTTAATAGGAACAACTGTCCCAGATTGACAACTACACTCACATGCTTGAATTGACCTATAATGAATGTTATCCATGCAAAGACCAATGGTATAGCCCATGCTTATACTTACACGAAGTGCTGTCTGTTTTATCTTATCTTTATTCCTCTCCCAGATATGGAAAGCATCTTGAATGTTTTCCAAAAACATTGTCTTTTAGCTATTGAAAGAAAAAGAGTATTGTTTTTATTTTTCCTATCAGCTTGTCTCGATAAAAGCATGAGAGCCAGATACACAGCTGTCTTCAGGTACACACTTCTCATGTTGCACTGTGAACATTTATTTGCTAGAGGAAAATGTTTCATTACATTCAGTGCTTTTTAATTTACTCTCTTCCTCTTAAAACTTGTTGTTAGATCAAGTCAATGGTCTTAATCCAGTTATTCCCCTATGCAAAAGTAAGAAAAATCATATCAGTTTTACTTACATCAAGATCATTTGTCCATGCTTTCTTCTGTTTTTACATTGCAGTGTCTACATTGTTTAAAATTGAACAAGAAAGAAAATAGTATCCCTAATACACACAACAATAACATAAAATGCTTTAGTTTTTATCATGCAATATATATTGTGTTTCATAAAAATACTTTTCCCCTCTCTTTAATGTTCTTCTAAACATTAATGACATGGAGGTGGGCATATGTTCTGCAGTCCCCTACAAGTTTAACAAAGTAAAAAAATGTTCAATATTTCCAGGTTTTATTGTTCTGCCATATTTCACAAATGTGATAGATGCTTTGTAATTCCACATTTATTCATTAATTTCCAAGTGACTGGTTTTCTTCCTGTTGATCTCCATCTCCCAAAAGTAGTCTCTGGTTCATTTCCAACATACTGCTTGTTCTTCCAGTCAAATCATGTGTTTTTTTTTTCTGTCTCTCAAAGAAGTTTCCTTTGTAACATTGGAAAAGGATTCACTGGCATAGTCTCTCTATGAGCTTTATTATTAGAAAAATAAGAAGCAGAATCCCCTCCAGGAAACAATTTTCTGAAGCTAACTGGATACAGCATCTTGAATCTCACACCGGCTTCTTGACATTCTGAGACTGCGGAATAAATTTAATCCTCTTCTGTCTGGTGTACATTGAGTAATCATTTTTTTCCAAACAATCTACTGTCTTTAATTTTAGTACTTTGTCCTTCTGCCACAGCTTGATAAGAATCAACTTTTATTGCTGGTAGGATTGCAGCTTTACTATTAGAGGTGTTGACTGTAATCTTATCTGCTTTCTCATGGCCAGGTTTGGAGCATTCACTCAATGTGGCCTTTCAGTAAACTACTCCTGCTGTGGAATACCAATGCAGTTGGTTATTTGTGCTTTCATAAAATTAATACAGTCTGCTCCTTCCAGTTTTTCTGTTTAAACAGAAAATCTCTGGTTTTCCCTATATACCCTGTTCTCTAATTCTACCATTTTGAAACCTCTCTTCTTGAGCAGTCTCAGCCAGCGTTTTTCTCATTTCAACTTCCAATTTTCGCAGTTTTTTCAGCTCAATCTGAATATCTGTTTAAAGATTCTTCCATTTTCTCTAGCCTTTTATTATTTGAGTTGATATACTCCTTCAGTGTTTATTTATTTTAATCTGAGCACATTTGACTTATTTTCCCTCTAGATTACTGACAGTCATGTCTTGCACCAAAGCTGGAGCTTGAACTGCTTTTGTTGAATAGCTACATCTTCCTAATCAGTGTTTTCTCCTCACCTTCTTTCAGGTTATATAAATTTCTTCTTTTCTGGTATCCAGGCAGTGCACTTACTAGCCAGTAACTGAAATTTACCCAAAAAGACAAATTCACTCACTCTTTATTCTGAGTTTTTGTCTTCACACTGGGAGAGCTGAAATGAAATTGTTACTAAGTATGCAGTCATATTGGAAGGATCGAGCTTCCATTCTCTCTTGGTTACTCTGGGACTTTAGACTTTTGATATTTTTGGTTAGGAAACTTCACTGGCTTTCTAACTGATACATGAGATACACCACAAATGGGACATTGTACTCAACATTTGGCCTGATCAATGCTGAGTATAAGGAAGTGATTATCTTTTCAGGTCTTGATGGCATTCCTTTGGCAATTAGCTGACCTGAGCTAAATACCAGAAAAGAAGAGGCCCAACACTGGGCCCCGAGGGATACTGCTGCTCACTTTCATACTTTCAGATGAGGTTCCTACAACTTGCACTGTGTTGGTTATCTCTTTCAGACAGTTTGCTGTCTCTTTTATCATAAATATGTTGTTTTTAAAGCATTTAGCAATTTGTATGATGTCAGTGATGGAAATGGTGTAGAAGATCATGGTCATGTCAAATTGTGCTGTATGCACTACATGGCTGCAATCTATAGTCCCTGTAACCCTTCTGTAGATGTTTGCTAGATTAGTGAGACCATGACCCTATGCTTAAGTCTGGTAGCCATATGTTCTGTATCTTTGGACAACATGGGCAAGCATAAATCAGCGTCTATGTAAGGAAGAGGCTTTCAGACATATGTTAAGTTGTGACCATCAAAAGTGTAGAAAATTAATAGTACTGATGACATGAAGTAGCCTTGATGCAATGGGTTGGGCCAGCATGTACCTCAGTGAGTCAAATCACAATTCTTCAAGGGTATTTAATTTGCTTCACTTTCGCAGCTGCATAATGCAGAACACTGGACAGTTGTCTAAGCATGTCCCAGTTAACTATTTTTCTCATAACAGATAATTTTATATAATATAATAATATATAATACAGTAGTATTCTTAAAATGTCACTGTTTAGCAGCCTGAACTCTTCAGAAATTCACTCATCACGTTGGGGGTTAACACACTGCCGTGCTAATGCTAACAATGGACTGGTCTCTTGTTTTTATTTATTTAATTTCTGTTGCATGTCTAATATTGTGCCTTCATATTTTTATAGATACTTTTCTACCTTATTTAGGTCCAAAGACTGCAGATTCCTTGAAACCATACATAAACGACTTCTCTCCCATATATATCCATCTAACCTTACTTTGCTCTGTTTAATGTTAAGGACATATGCACATTCAAAGGTAATTTGTAACTAGTGAGGAGTAATCTGTGATAAATAAATAACTGTTTTCATTGTTTTATTTTTGCATATTTTGCAAATGAGTTCCTTTTGATGAATGCCAGGATATTGTGCAGCTTATTTTAATCCTAAATAATTTCTTAAGATTTGCATTATGTAGAAATACGTAAACTAAGAACAGTATTCCCCTTTATATTCATAAATGTTTTTGAACACACTCTAGTTGACATAAATCCTCAGTTATGTGCTGGCAGAATGTCAGATTATACTTCAGAATCAGTCTAACAGTGGACTTATAAAAGTAGGCTCTATTGGTTATAACCTTGATTAATTGTCCCATTTTTCTGACTGCTTTTTAGTAGCCTGATTACATTGCAATTGTTATTCTAAGCCTTTGGTTGAAGCACTTGGGCTTCACACCAGTTGCTTTACATTAAGAAGGTCTGTGGTCTGCAATGTTGTGGCAGGACAGGTAGCTTACATCCTTCTAAGTTGGGAGTTGCTGATTGAAGGCTTAGTGTCTATTATTCTAAGAGTGTATTAGTTCTGGTTTAAGCACTTGGGCTTTGAGCCAGTTATTTTATATTAAGAATGTGTGGTCTGCACTCTTGTGGGAGGAGAGGGTAGATTTTGCCCTTCTGAGCTGGGAGCTTCTGGTTAAAGGCTTACTGTGCCTGCTTATCTGAACTGTTTCTTTCTGAAATTGGTACACCTTGTTTGCTGTAGCATAGACTAAATTCAAACTTGCTGAATCTAGCTTTGTTTGTATAACTTGAGCACTAATACAGATCATCTTTTTTTGGAGAAGGTTCCCCTGCACCCTAGTGGCAGGAGTGTGTAGTTAGAACTTGTCTAATCAAAGACTGCTGGAACGGGGCTCAGTTTTTAGCTTTTTATTGGTTTATTTGTTTAGATCAGTTTGCTCATTTGGTACTGTTATATATAAAAAAAATACACTTTATGCATCGCCAGTTAGCTAGGGTTAAGCTATTCCTGGTGCCATAAACCCTGGGATTCATGAAGCTTGCGCCAGGCGCAGGCATAGCATTGGCGATCCAATGCCAAATATGGCCGCTGAGCGATTCAGGTACGAGCTGTTTCCCTGTGCACTACCAGCATATGCCACAGCTGCGCAGCTCCTGGTGCATGTATTCTAATTACCCCATGTGCAGCAGTGTAGCATGCAAATGAAGGTATATAGTGATTCATGAAGTGGTGCAGGTGTAGCGTAAGCATGCAGAAATGTAAACCAAAAAAAGGTTTACATTTTTTCAAACATAAAATCGGAGCCATGACAGTGGACCAAACTCACGTATTATACTGGTAATACATGCCAATGGCTAAATATATAACCATTGGCATAAAAACATGCACAACACATAAAAAAGTACATTTAATGTCATGGCCACACTAACGCAAAGTAAAATCCCAGTGCAACGGTGCACAAACGGGATCACAATGAAAATATATTTATATGTAATAAAACAGCAATGAAACACATTTCATGAATTCTCCATAATAGTCAATGGCACGCATGCTACACCACAACCATAGTGCAAGGGTTGCTAAGGGTCTGTGACAGTATTCTGCATGATAACTAGGAATTAGTAGTCAATGCCATGCAAATGAGACAAGTAGTACTGAATCGCAAAATCCCCGACTGCGTAAGGATGTACCTCACAGCATAGCAGTACAACACAGAGGTGTGGCCTGGAGATAAAGATGACATCAAGAGAGGGGGACACCACCTTAGCTGTAAGCACATTGGAGCATTGCTAATCCAGGTTGCCTGTTGCTAAGCAAAGCCACAGGATAAGGGTGTGGAAGTAGCCATAACTTTGCTTAGCTGAGAGCACACAAGGTAACCGAACGTGCATATGAATGTGGATGAAAACGTGCTCAAAACCCGGTAAATGGCTGTGCGTGGCGCGCACCACATGCTGAAACAGGAAGGATACAGGAAGACAATAAGGAAATGCTGCAGTATGGTAATTGGATTGCAAATGAGTAATTAACACCTAAGAACTCACAGTGGGCCATTGACAACAGCTAGCAAGGCTGCTAGCAGCTACCTGCACAACTGGAAAGGGGAGGTGCCGTACTGCAAAGAAAAGAGAATTGTCACAACAGAACAAAGCAAACTTGCAGTAGATCAGCTACATAACACATTTCGCTACACAGTCTTTGGTTGGGAAAGTACAATACAAGAAAGCCGGCAGCTGGATGCATGCCTGACAATGGGAGGGGAATTGGGTTGAAAAGTGAAGTAAAGGGCAATAGATGAATCATGACAGCCAAGCATAATTCAACACCAAAATCCCCACAATAGCTGCTGTAAAACCCATAATTAAGATACCCTGCAGCTGGAATTGCACATACACACCCAATTACACCAGCAGCATCCATTGCACAATAGTATAAAGTGTGAAAGCCCCTCACACACACTTGTGCATTCCCAGACAATCTGCACCATTGGTGTATAAAGACGGGGAACTTTTAATATGTACATGTTAGGGGCTGCCATAGCTTTGATTCATCAGCATGTGTCAGAGACTGACGGTGGTGTGGAGGATGATGCTGACATCCATCTCAGGCACTGGAGGAGGAGAAGAGTGTTCAGACCCAGGGTAACCTGCCAGGGGATACATGATCTGGAGATAGTAGAGCATTACAGGGTGGACAAGGACACCATACAGCAACTTGTTGAGCTGTGCCGGCCATGCCTCACAGCCAGAAATAACAGAGGGGAACCCATCCCAGTGGAGACGAAGGTATGTGTAAGCTTGAGAATACTAGCCACAGGTACTTTTCAAAGGCCAACTGGGGATATCATGGGGATCTCACAGGCATCAGCATCCAGGGTACTCCACCAGTTCCTGGATGCCATGTTACCACATGCCAATGAGCACATATACTTCCCCCGAATGCAAGAGGAGTTGGCCAGCAATATGCATCTCTTCCACCATGTGGCAGACTACCCGGAGGTACTGGGTGTAATAGACTGCATGCACATACACATCAAGGCACCACCCAGTGAGCAGAGTAGGCACTACATAAACCGCAAGGGATACCCCTCCATCAACTGCCAGGTAGTGTGCAATGCCCAGGGCATTATCATGGATGTGTGTGCTGGCAGCCCTGGAAGCTATCATGACTCCCACATCTGGCATGCCTCACAGCTGTACCAGGTATTTGCCAGGGGGGACATCCCATTTGGCCACTTGGTGGGGCATGCTGGCTATGTACTGGAACTGTGGATGATGACTCCCATCAGAAATGCACACACACCCATGCAAGAACGCCATAATGAGGCACACGCAGGAACCAGAATCTTCATAGTGTGTGTGTTTGGGATGCTGAAATCACGGTTCCATTGCTTCGACATATCTGGTGGAGCCTTGCAGTACTCTCCAGGCATGTGTGCCCACATCTTCATAGTATGTGCCATGCTACACAATATGATCCTGCAGAAACAGCTGCAGCAGGGACAGAATGGAGAAGGCCCTCACAGCCCACCACCATTGCCAAGGGCCCCACAGGCACAGAGGGACTCAGACCATGAATACCCTGTGCCAGCCCCAGTAGGCAGACGGAGGCATGCCCAATATGCCCATGCCTTGGCAAAGAGGTAACATATAGCACATACACTGACAGTGTAGGCACCTATGGACTGACACCCTTCTCCATCTGCACACACAGCAAACATGGATGGCACACACACACGACTAGCTGTAAATTGTCATGTATAGGTGGTCTACTGTTTGCATCCTACATAGGCAGCCCTCAACTATTGTACACACAACTGCCATTGGCATAAGGTAAGCCAATACCTGAACAGTAAATTAAACTATCGGCATGTGTCGATACTGTATTTATATATGGTAGGTACATGCCTAACTGCCCGAGGCCATTCATAAGCATAGCCAAAATGTGTCTGCTGTCACCACCCCATTGATTAACTAACTGTCCCACTGTGGAGCAGAGCCAATTGCGTGATCCCTGGGGTGTATCCACTGTTCCCCACCCACTCTGCAAGGAATTCCTGGAGTGTTAGTGAGGGGCTCAGTATAATGTAATCAGGGATGTAGTTCCAAATCATGGGGAGTACCCGTGACAGGAATCTGTCACTCCAGCATCTTCCAGTTATGGTTGTGGCAAGGTGTAGCTCATTACAGTGTGTGGCTCACTGTGACATGGATTCCCATAGGTGGAGCATATCCATTAAGCCTGACTTGGACACGGCTTTGTTGGCCAGCAAATATCATCTCTGAGTAAACGAGATGCCACTGAGTAATGCAAGAGTTTATGCAGTCTGGCAGCATAGGACACATGTCTGAGGGCATTATCCCTCTTTGCGAGGTATGTTCGTGGTCCTTCCAGCTGTCGGATGTGTCTTCTGAGGTACATCCAAAATGGGTTATCATACTCGAAGATGGGATTAATGAGTGATGAGTAAAGGGGCACAATAACCTATGTCTGTTTAGATGTGAACCCTTAAGTAATCAGATGGCCTACATAGATGGATGTCCTAACTACTTCGCAGATATGACTGTCAAAGGAGAGATCACTATGTAATGTAGTCCCCACATACCCATTATGTTGTCTGAATTATAGTGTCTGCCACTCATGTGTTAATATGTGTATGTGTAGTTTCCCAAAATGGAATGACCATGCAGTATGTGGTCTTTAGCTGGAGGCTATCACTCTGATACCCTGTGTTGGTCTATGTGATGCCCCTTGAAGGACGTCTGTGACAGCTGGACTGTCACTTATGGCTCCCAGTCTGCAGTAATTGACAAACATGGCCTGCTGTAGTCCACTTGTGTTAGCCCATACCTCTGAGAAGTATATGGCAAACAGTAGGGGTCCCAGGAGTGAGTCCTGTGGTACAGCAGTTGTGACTGGTCAAGAATTGGACCTGGAGGCTGCTAGGCTTACCATGTGGGATCTGTGGGTAAGCCTGTTGGCAAACCAACCTGTGATGTATGGGTGTATGTAGTGGCTAGTGAGTGTAGAAATAATACCTTAGTGGGGAATGGTGTCAAAACCCTTGGCGAGGTCCAGGTAGTATGTGTGAACTACCACACCCCACACCTAAAGTCTAGGTAACTGTAAGATGTCAAACAGGTTGAGTAGGTATGATCTGACCTCAGTCAAGCTGACCTCTGTTGGGTCAAGTGTCTGGAGGTTACCATTGTCTATGTTAATGAGTGCCATGAGGATGCGCTCCATAGCTGTGCAGATCAGGCTACCCAGGCTTATGGGGTGGTAGTTACCATGGTCAGTTGTGTCACCACCTTGGTGGAGTGGAATAGCTGTTGCCATGAGCCAGTGAATGGCCATGTAGCCTGTGTAGAGGCTGGTGTTGAATTGCTATATTAGGCGGGGGGTCACTTTGTCTTGTAGTGTCTGCAGGATGCAGTCTGGGACACCATCTTCCTCCACTGATGCTCTGTCATGCCATTTGAAAGGGCCATTACCACCTGTATGTCTCAAATGTCTGGGATACTGTATGTTTTGGGTATTGTTGTGGGCCCTGTAGGGGTGAAGCTTGCTCCGAATGTATCAGCAAGTGTGTTAGTGATATCAGTAGGGTCAGTATATTCGGTGCAATACTGCACCAGCACAGTGCAAATCTGTGTGTTACTGCTTACATCATTGACATAGCCAAAGAAGCCTTTGTGGTCATATTCTGAATCTATGCCTATTTACCTGTGGATGTTAGCCTTGGATGATTACATGAGTAACATAAGTATCTTGCTAATACTGGTCACGCACGTCTGCATGTCTTGGGATTTGCTGTTGTTCTGGACTACTGTCCTACTTCTGTTGTATAGCCTGTATAATGCAGGGGTTCAGCAGACTGGTGTCCTTGTGTATGAGTAGCGAGTTCTGGTTTACTATTGATGGCATGACCCATACATCTTTGTAGGTGCTTATAGAGTGCATTTGTAATTCTGTCTGTATCTTGAGCAGTGTCATCACTGAGCCTGGGGGCCGTGAACCCTCCCACCTCTGTCATTAGTACTGTGAATTTAGCTGTAGAAAAGTTATCCACTGTGTGTTCCTTGGGTGGGGGAGATGGTTGGGAGTGGAAATCATCAGTGAATAGTTCATGGTCAGATCTAAACAGTGACCGGTTTACCTCTGCTGTAGTGCACCTGTTGCACATGTCAGTGATTACCACTTCTAGTATGTTTTCACCTCTTGTTAGTCCGTCTACCAACTGATATAGGCCATATGAGGTGATAAATCCCAGGAAGTGCTGGGCCTGGTAGTGAATACTGGAGTAGGTTATCCAGTTAAGTGTAGGGAAGCCAACACTGACCAATAACAGGGTGTCTGGTAGGACTGTCATGTTTACCACTGTCTCCAGATAGTTGTAGTGGTGCTCCTGGGTCATGGAGGGTTATCTGTAGCAGATCACAGTTTGCATTGCAGTCATGGCTGATGTTAGCTGCACATGGATGATCACAGAGGTATCATGCTGCACCACTAACTTAGAGGTGTAGGTATCCCGATGAATATGGATACACCCCCTCCAAGTCAGTGCCAGTCCATGTTCAGTGGCTGAAATGTGTGTTATGGGTTGTAGTCTGGTAGTGCCAGTGTGCTCACAGGAGCCCTATACAGGTCCCAGTCACAGAACAGATGTAGATGTTGTCTATACTGAGGGGTGCTGTGAGTGCGTGCATGTTGTGAGTATTACCTCTGGTGTTGAGTAGCCTAACTCTCATTGATTCCGCTATTGTGCAGTTCATGGAGATGAAATTCACCTCTGAGACCTGCCTAAAAATGGCACCATGGGGGCGCCAATAGCCTTGCCCAGCATTCCAAAGCCTTAGGCTGACACATGCAAGTTGGTATGGCATTGTTGCAGGCATGTTTCCCATTTGTGCTTGTGTCCCATCTTTCCTGTTGATAACCTACTGGTAAGCTATACAAAGCCTGAAACCTATACATGTCCACTAGCTTCCAAGATAGGTTTTTGGAGTGATTATGTATCAGTAGTCTGTATGCTATTGCTGTACTTAACTGTTGTCTGACTACATGGTGATTTTACACTGTATATTGTGATCAGAAAACTCTGTATAATCACATATGATGTTGGAGATGGCCTGCACTGCAGAGGTTCACAGATAGGTAGTAAGCTATCTGCCCAAGGGCATTTAGAACCATAGCTACAGTGTGGTGTCTTTACCTGCACCATCGATGAAGTAACTGAGCCTCTGTCAAGCATAGCCAATGAAGTGATTCCAGGCAGAGTTGCTGGAAGCTGTTGAAGACTGGGGAGCTGCAGGATGATAGGGGCACATACTGATCTCAAAAGGGCATGTTAACATGACAACCCAACAGCATTCAATTTCCCCAACAGGTCTTGCAGCTATAAAACTTGAGTGGGTCCCCCACACCCTGGCTGTATGTTTCTGGGACACATGATCCCAGGGGTGTATATACTGTTGGCCAGTCACACATCAAGGTTTACCCTGAAGTGTGTCAGTGAGGGGCTATGCCAAATGTAGTTAGGATGTTAATGTATAGTCTCTCAATTCATGTGTTATGTCGGTATTTCGAGAAGCTCACAGAGTGTGGGTGGCTCCGCCTGTTGTGTAGCCAAGCTTACACATAGGATTCATGGATACAGGAAATAGGCAGAAGGAATATTAATGTCAATAGTGTAATGGCTATAGCATTTGCATAATATCTGTGCAGTACTGGTTCAAATCCCAATAAAGTCAGAGATGATTTACATGTTACATAGTATACCTTAACCACAGCTTGCATATATAGGTAGTATTCCACAGAATAATAAACATTTGGAGCACACAGCCACTGAAATGTGCATTAATCACCCTTGCACCACCAGTGCCTGCTCTGAGAGGTAAAATGACCACTGCCAGGAGTAGAACACGCAACCATGTACTCAATCTTCACAATAACCTACCACTAAGCTATCTGTGATGTACCAACGGCAGTTGTGTATTCTGACAGGTTGAAACACAAAAGGAGGAATGTGTGGAAAAAGGACAAACCGCCAGGTACCCAATGAAAGGTGTATGCTATATATATATATATATATATATATATACATATACATATATATATATATATATATATATATATATGTATATGTATATATATATATATATATATATATATATATATATGTATATATCAACATATATATATATATATATATATATATATATATATATATATATAGAGAGAGAGAGAGGGTTATATGTCGATATATAGGGATATACATATATATGTAGGTATATAGATAGGTTAACAACATCTACACAACCGTGGAGGTATATATAAATGGGATACCTACCAAATACCGAATGCTTGACATACCGACGCGTGTAATTACGAGGCTTAAAGACCGAAAGATCACAGTACCGAAACAGCAAAAGTGCATGTTTTAAAATCCCGATGTTAATGGACATTTATTTAGTGTTTCTGGTGTTGCGGTTCAGGTAGGTTACTGTGTGTAAGTGTGTTTCTGAAGGCTGCATTGTGTGCAAGTTCATGTTCTGAGTGTGGTGTGTGTTCCTGGGAGACTGTAATGTGTATGTTTGCTTTGTGCGTCTGTTTGTGCGATCTTGGAGGTAGAATATTAAAGTAGGGGGGTGCGTGGGTGGTGCAGCCACCCACATGGGGGGTGCAGGGGGGCTTGCTCACCTACTCTTAGGTAGTGTAGGATGGTTTGTTTGGATGTGGTGGGTAGCAGTGTGTCTGTGTGTGTGTGTGTGTGTGTGTGTGTGTGTGTGTGTGTGTGTGTGTGTGTGTGTGTGTGTGTGTGTGTGTGTGTGTGTCTGTGTGTGTGTCTATTGTATAGATTGTAATGTACAGTTCTTGTCTGCCCCTCACAGGTGATGTAGGTGCATTCCCCTCCTGCGGTCCATCTGATGTTAGTGTCCCCACAGACTCTAGCAGTGATGATGAACATATGCTTGAGGCACAGGCAGGGTTGTCAGGGGCTGAATATGTGCCATTGGTTGCCATTCCACCTATATCCCTCTCATCCCAGCACACAGTTCTCATGCCAACACATACCCCATCACCAGTGGCCATAGAGGAAAGACAGTTGGTGTATATATATGTGTGTGTGTGTATGTGTGTCTGTAAACCAATACATAGCCCGGGCATACGCACTTACACATGCGTAATGGTGTTTATATATGCTTCACCTGCATACTAGTGCCTTATTCATTATGACACTGACACTTCACTCCAGTTATCTTGTAATTGGTATTTAGCACGTTATACAGTGGACAGATGTCATCATTTGTTCATGTACGGATTACCAGTGGTAATTGGAATGTGATACAGTGTGATGCGGTATGAGAATGTCTGTTCATTAGGGGGTTGCTCTAACGAATGCACTATTGCTATGCTGCTCCATATGCATATATACCCATATACCCATGGCTCCTGGTTCCCCAAACACACCCCAATATCTCCCTAACACTGCTGTCATCCATTCTCCTGTCGGATTTGTGGTGTATCAACACCACTACACACTGGCCACACCCTACTCCTATAGAGCCATCCCATCGGTTTACTCACTCCACATATCCTCTGACCTCCCATACGTTTAGTCCACGAACATTGGTGATGTGAGCGACCAAAGGAATACTATTTGCAATTATTGGGCTGCCCCACATGGAACACGCAAGTGTTTATGGCAAGAGTAGACTCTATACTTCATTACATCCTTACTCCCGTTAACATGATGCTACAATTCATTAATATGTATGACTATGCAGTATTGAACGTTACACATGGGAGCCTAATTATGTACGTGTTCAGCGTATTTCCTTTACAATTAGACCAGATTCTTACTTGTTGTTGCCATAGGTGGCAGATCACAGGAATGATTCCATGTGTGGGGAAGCCCTCACATTTGATTATCGTCAGCACAGCACTGATTTAGGACACTGTACACACCTCTGTGTTGTAGCAGTTTTGTCCCGTCTCTCTTCTGCACAGCCTGTTATTCCATCTACTGTCGATGTTTGTATGTGCACATTCCTATTATTTATGTCTACAAATGGAATGCATGTGTTGCAGAGAATGTACTTCTACATATTGATGTCTGCATGTGTGTATGCATATATATACCTATTACGAACTCTCTGACCTCCACGAGGCGGTCTAATTAGAACCGGGCCATCCAACCCTGGCACGCTTGGATCCATAATCACATACCCATAGTTCCTCCACCCCATCCGTGTTCAACTTACACGCGTAACTTCCATTATCCACTTGTTATCGCAGCCATGACACACCTCCAAACATTGCCCTCTCCAGAGCGTTAGAGGCCCTACACATATGTTGTCCCGCCTCGTGTATTCTCAGGCTCTCCCACCATTTAGTCTTTGAACATACCAGCCCTTGCTTGTGTAATGGTAGGAGGGCTAAACGCTCTTAATAATTTTTGGGTAGTCCCAGCAGGGACTACTTTCTGTCTGTGTGTAAAGTAGACTTAGCAATTCAACTATGTTACTCTCACTGGTAATATCCTGCCTGTGGTGTGTGTACCAGTGCTTTTCTCACTCTTGGCCAGGGTGATATGGCATACGCTGACAGCACTCTATGACATTATAGTTGCTGTTGATTCCCTTCTCATCCCTTGTCTATGCTTTATTATTACGACGTTCATTCGTCATATGTATATATATATATATATATATATATATATATATATATATATGTGTGTGTGTGTGTGTGTGTGTGTGTGTGTGTGTGTGTGTGTATGTATATATATATATATATATATATATATATATTTATTTATTCCAGTTTGGTGACCAGGGAGGTCCACTGGGCTCAAGAGCCCGTTTTCAGTGGAGGCCGGGGGAGAAAAGCTCCACAATACAAAGTTACATCACATAATGAATTACAAAGAAAAAATATTTGCATTACAGTCAATAGGTAGTATTACAACAAACAGCAGGTAGAATTGCATTCGAATAGGTATCATTCACTAAAGCAACTAATATATTAAAGGAATTATCCAGGAGGATGAGAGGCATAGAGCATAAGGCTGGATGTAGATATTAGTTACATTTACAGTCTAGGTCTATGAGAGAAATTAGAAAGGTATGAAGGCTAGCCAGGAGAGAAGGAAGAGGGGAGCTTGGGAGGTATGGTATGAAGAGTGCAGTTACATTTTCTTTGAAGAAACAGGTAGGAATGAAGTTGTGTTTTGAAGGTGTGTAGGTTGTCACAAGTTCTCAGTGTAGAAGGCAGGGCATTCCATTTTTTAGCTAGGGAAAGCAAGAGTAGAAGCTGACCAGCTGGGCGCTTGGGTTTGTGGACAGAAATAAGGTTTTGGGGAGTAGATCTAAGGGGTCTGAGGGGGTATATGGTTGTAGGATATTAGATGTGAGGCAGCTGGTGGGTTGAAATAATAATTTGTGGGCTGAGACAATTTGGAGGAAGTCTAGTTGATTGGGGAGTTCAAGCCAATTTAAAGTTTGCAGGGAGGTGCAGTGATGAGAGAAGGAATTTGCCTTGGTGGTGAATCTGTAGATTTTATTGTAGCATACTTCCAGTTTGGAGGTGAGATTGGATGATAGATTAGTAAGCAGAGGAGCACCATATAGAAGAGATGGGAGGAGATATGTGGTGGCCAAGGTATGTCTACTAGAGGGAGAGAGGAAGTGATTATTTCTGTACAGTAGGCCGAGTTTTATGTGGGTTTTCTTGATGTTAAGTTGGATGTGGGTATTGAATTTTAAGTGTTCATCGATGGTGACCCCCAGGAGTTTGGCGGAAGGAACGATGTCAATGATGGAGTTGTTAAGGCTGAAGTGTTCATCGATGGTGACCCCCAGGGGTTTGGCGGAGGGAACGACATCAATGATGGAGTTGTTAAGGCTGAAGTGTTCGTCGATGGTGACCCCCAGGGGTTTGGCGGAGGGAACAATGTCAATGATGGAGTTTTTAAGGCTGAAGTGTTCGTCGATGGTGACCCCCAGGAGTTTGGCGGAGGGAATGATGTCAGTGATGGAGTTGTTAAGGTTGGTAATTTGAAATGAGTTTTTATCAGTGGGAGTGGATTTAGATGGAGTGAATAGAAGAATCTTAGTTTTGTTAGCATTAATAGCAATGTATATATATATATATATATATATATATATATATATATATATATATATATATATATATATATATATTACATCTGCATACTCATATACATTTCCTATGCTGGGTGCTGCGTACACCCGCGCAAGCGCAGTCGCATATGCTTACTGTTTGTTATATATGTTTACTTCCGCTTATTTGTGCTTACTTGTGCCTTATTCATTATGACAGTACCCCTTTGATTGAAATGATCTGGTTAAAAGTCCCATTAGATGCTCAAGTTCACTTTTACATGTTATTATGTCAGTTATACAGCAGGACGACATTCATTCCACATGGAAAATGATATGTGCTATAGTTGAACTTGAACCGTGAATGCCTGTTCGTTATGCGGATGCTCTAACCACTACACTATTCATATGCTGCTTCATTTATATGTATACCCATAGTTCATAGTTATCCGTACACACACCGCAACACATCACTAACACAGGAGGCATCCATTCTCCAGTTAGGAAAACCGCACCACTGTACATGCGCGATTCCCTACTGCTCTGGGCCCATCCCGCATGTTGACTCACTCCAAGTATATTCCGACTTCACAAGCCTATAGTCCTGGCACATACGTTCATATGATGGTCAGGGTGTTCATATGGTTTTAGGCTTGTCCGACTGGGGACCGGGACTGCCCTGTACCTGTTTGAAAGTCAGACTTACCACGTGGACAGACTTAGTTCCACTGTTAGCATCCTACCTGTGGTTAGAGACGCAGAGGGTTTGCTCAACTCTGGGCAGCTTGATATGTCAAGCACTAGATAATACGGATGTTTCACTGCTTTCCTTCACATTCATTATGAATGCTTTCTTGTGCCCATGTTCATTCTGTAGATATATATATATATATATATATATATATGTCTGTGTGTGTGTGTACGTACGCATGCATATACATTGACATGATTAATTACTTTGATCAGACTATTGAATGACTGTGCTGTCTGCTATGTTTGTGATAACATCACAGTTAGGTATAACTGCCGTGGCTTAGTGGTAAATCACATTTATTATGATGTGTTGGGTCCTGGCGTTGAGCCTGGCCGAGGCGATTTATTGTGTTGCTGAGCAGAACAAGGGTTTTCTGTTTAACCGCCGTTTCCCATCACGCAAACACCTTCTCCATTTTTACTGTGATATGTCACCCCAGTTCACATTTCAATGGCATTATATCATTATACAGAATAAAATTAGCAAGATATGCTTGTATACGGATTACGCTTCATAAATGGTGTGTGCTGCAGTCGAACCAACAACATCTGCTTGATAGGTGGATGCTCTAACCACTACACTATTGCTGTGCTGACTCATTTGCATGTATACCCATGGTTAACAGTTACCAGAACAAGCACAGCAAATCAACAGTAACACAGCAGTCATCCATTCTCTGGTTGGAAATAAACCACACCACTACAGATGCGCCACTCCCTACTGCTCTGGACATGTCCTGTATGTTGGCTCACTCCAAGTATATTCAGACATCCCAAGTTTATAGTTCTGGGACATACGTTCATATAATGGTCAGGGTGTTCAATTAGTCTTCCAGTTCGGCTCATCCGAATGGTGACTGGGACTGCCCTGTACCTTTTTGAAAGTCAGATATAGCACGTGCACACAGTTAGCTCCACTGTTAGCATCCTACCTGTGGTTGGGGATGCAGGAGGTTTGCTCACCTCCTGGCAGCTTGATATGACAGCACTAAATACTACAGGGGGTTCCCTTCACATTCATTATGACTGCTTTATTGTGTCCATGTTTATTCTTCATGGATATATATATATATATATATATATATATATATATATATATATATATATATAAATAATATATCTATATATATCTGTCTGTACATTCACAAGCATATACACCTACATGCTTTTTTACATTTCCCATACTGTTGAATGACCGCCAGTTATCGTCACGCATACCCGCTTATGTCTGCTTTAAGGCACCATAATCACCCTATTTCCGACTGCCATTATTGTGGGCATCATTTAAAATTAGCAGCCCTTGCATGACTTGGACCCGGGAACCGGAACAGCATAGTCACTGGTTCTGCCACTAAACCATCCGTGATACGTTCTGTATGGATGGTAATTAGGATATATGACTTTACTACAGGCATTCCCCAGTACTGGCAACATATGTGACAGTCGGTTGGTGTACATATGTATAGTACATGTTACTGTTCATATGTTTCTGAGAGGCATATGTATACATTTGCAAGTATACATATTTATGAATAGGACACATACTTGACAACTACTTATATGCATGTATGTGTGATGTGTAGCTATGCGAATGTAAGTATGTACATTTATAGATATATGACTACATATCTGGAGTTATACATGGCCATGTATATGAATAACCACATACGGGAGGTACCTGTACTGTTTTTATACAGGGGTTGTGTGCATCACTACGACGAGGAACCTGGACAGGGTATACAATTTGTGGACATGTACTATTTGGAAGATGGCTATGGGGAAGCTTCATGGGAACATACGAAAGGTATTTATTCCCAATAATGCATGTGGGGAGACGTGCATCATGGTCATCTGTTTAATCCCGGGTCGTAGGTTCTGCAGGACCAGGTGGAGGCTGGGCAGGGTTGTGGTCAGGTACTGCTAATCTGAATTGTGCCCGGTAGGGTTGCCATCTTTTCAAATGCCCAAAGTGGGACCTGTTTTGTACAAATGTCAGATTTTGCAATGCAAAACAGTACAAAGGACAGAACTTCACTGTTTTGCCTACATAAATGCTTATTCTTGTAGCATTTTAGTTGCTTATTCTGTTTTTTATAACATTTAGGTGTTTCAGAAAAATAATAACTGTTTTATGCAACTATTACATTAAATATAGGAAATATGTTTGTCCTAATATCTCAGGACATTTGCCATTTTTTCAATTTTTATGCAGGACACAACTGGCCAAAGAGGGACTGTCCCTTGCAAAGTGGGACAGTAGGTAGCCCTAGTGCCTGGATGTCAACTGGAGTGGACATTGTGTTATGCCACAAAGTCTAATCTTGAGAACAGACCCTTATCCCATGAGGGATGTCCAAAAATTGTGAATGACAGACCCCATTCAGCTGACTATTCAAAAATGTGGTAGGGTTATGCATGCATGGGATACCTAGTTTGCAAGCCTGAGACTGCCTAGGGTGTGACTGCCTACTAGATGTGGGTAGGGGGCACTATGTGCAGATATGGCTGCACCAAGCTAGCAGCCCGTGTACGGGTGGTTTTGGTGGATGTTCAGCAAGGGTGGTGTATGGTGTGCTGTGGAAGGGATGATGGGTATTCACTTATGCATCCAGGTGTGTTGGGGTTGGATGTATCGCACATTTTAATGTTCATATGTTTGTGGGATTGTGTTCTGCAGTATGGCCTGTCAGGGTGTTTTGCAGATGTGAATGTATGTTCTTTGGTTTCCTTTCTGATTCACCCACTGCTCCCTCGTACACCTCCAGTTCACGTATTGTACATCCGACCCAGTCTCCCCTTGGTGAATTATTACATTACACGTCACCCCCCCATATTCCACACACACCATCCATCCCTTCTCTGGTTGATGGCCCATGGCACAGACAACAGAACACATTGTGTGCTCTACATATCACTGGTACCAATATGGTTGTGAGGACAACTCTGGCATATATAATATTCCACATGTTGTACTTCAGGCACATAGGTACACGCAAATATTTATCTTTCATGACATGGTAAGTAGACCTGGCTAATACCCATTCTTCTTTAGGCCATCCAGACAGGGACAACCTGGACCGTGAATGGGCAGATATTGAGCGTATGCTCTGACCATTGGTAAGGTTGCCACCTTTTCAAATGGCCAAAGTGGGACATCTTCGGGACACACATCAGATTTTACAGGCCGACACATACCCACAGTTAGTACAAAGGATAGTACTTTACTTTTATGCCTAAGTGAAAGCTTTTTCTTTTAGAGGTTTAGTTGCTTATTCTGTTTCTTGTAACATTTACTTATTTTAGATACAGAATTAACTATTTTATGGAACTATTACATAAAATATGGGAAATAATTATGTCCTACAATCGCAGGACATTTGCCATTTTTAATATTTGTGGTAAGGACATCACTACCCAGAGAGGGACTGTCCCTCACAAAGTGGGACAGGTGGTAACCCTAACCATTGGGCTAGGCTTAGCAAAGGGCAGCGGCGCGCAAACACGCAAAGTTTCTCTTCCACTTGGTACAAAAAATCAACACTACAATGGAATATGGGCACAGGGTTTTAAATGTCATTTGTTCAAGGGACGGGGGCTCAATATTCAGCTACGTGCCTTTGGGTTTAATTTTTATTTTGGTGTTCGTGAAACTGTCTTGTATGCTTTGCATACATTTCACTATCCACAGAGACTGACAGGAGTGATTACTATTAGTGGCAGGCTGTACTAGTCAGCATTTTAGGTTGCGTATCTACAGCTGACATGTTCAAGCCTCCGTGCAGCACATAGACATGCCCCCTGCACTCATGCATGTTCCTATGCACGTGGACATTGCGGCAGTGCTCCTTCATTAATATGCATGCGGTGCTGCTGTGCCATCTGTACACCGCACGGTCAGCGCAAGGCTAATGCCGTCCTTGCGCTGAGCTTCATGAATCCCAGAGAAAGTCTGCTCTTCAAATTTTCCCTTAGAGCTAGCCAGTTTTTAGTTTTAGCACTCAGATCTGTTTCTTTGAGCTCAGCACTTGTTCAGAACTTGTTGTAAGCACTAAATAAGCTATAAATTACTACAGCACTCAACTTTCCTCACTTGTCTAGAGGAAAACAGTTTTTAGTACTTAATAAATAAGCACCTATCCAGGCATGTCTAAGGGTCAGCTCCCGGTGTTTTTTTGTGTCTATTTGATGAATCTGGGCATCTTGGGGCAATGCAGCAATTGCCTCATGTACACAGACAACCCTCTCCTCTTACCACCCAGCACTAAAACTTGTGAGAGATGCACTTATATAGCCAAACTGGAAGCAAAGCTCTCTTCACCCAAGACTGGACTAGACAGTCAAGAGGAGAAGGTAGTCACTTGCACCACATGGCACTCATCACATAGTCCCTCAAAACCTACACCACCAAAACACACACATAGCAACACAAAACACACACCTACATTCATGGAGGCTCTCAAAAAAATCTGCTCAAGCAACAGAGACCTCCAAAGCAGAAACACATCCAACCTCCTCCCCACCAACACAACCCAAATGACACATAGCCCACAAACTCAGTGTGCCACTCAACCACAGCCCATAAGGCATAACAACGTACCCAACACTCTAGTCATAGGTGACTCTATAGTCAGGCACAATGATGTTCCACTCACCAGGCTAAACAAGGAGAAAGTTATCAAACACAGATCCCCTGCATCTGGATAAAGTAACCAACGATAAAAGTATAAACAAGGAGAAAGTTACAGTCAGCTGCCTGTCGGGTGCCAGGATCTGCCACATAATGTACGCACTCAGGTCACTCCACAACAACTACAAATATGATTCTGTCATTATCCATGTTGGTGTGAATGACCTGAGACGTACCTCCCTGGACTACATGAAAAGAGACATGGAGGAGCTCTCCGATCCTGTAGCCCAGGCAGGTATGACCCTAGACCTGAGTAGCATCCTGCCATCACCCAGAATTATACCACAGTACAAGGACAAAATGATTGAATTCAACAATTGGCTAAGCTTCTGGTGTCATTCTAAGGGGATCCAGTATCTGTCTGCCTGGGATGACATGATCAACAGACCACGATGCTTTGCCAGAGATGGCCTGCACCTGTTGCCCTTGGGATTCTGGATACTGACTAAGGGTCTTGCCACCCCTATAGTGCCTTTTTTGGACAAGGTTCAAATGACAAATTCACCACTGTAACAGGTACATGCAAGCAAAATCTGAGGGTAATGCTATTCAATGCTAGAACTCTAAACCTCAAAATGCATTCACTTGAGGCACTCCTTAAAATGGAGAACATCGACATCTGTGCAGTGACAGAGACCTGGTTCAAGGCTCCAGAGAGCACCCCTGCATTACCAGGCTATAATTCATACCACACCTTTCGGCCACCTAACCTGGACCGAAGTACTAAAGGTGGAGGCGTGTCCATATTCATTAAGGATATCCACACGTCCAGGCTAGTTGTTCAGCATAATGCATCCGAGATTATCCAAGTGCAACTAACTCTGGGAAAGACCGCAATCCAAATTGTAACTTGCTATGGATCCCCCACCATGCCCCAGGATTCCCACTCCTCATTTCTTGATAGACTGGAAAATATTAGGGTACAACCCAACACCCTAATAATGGGAGATATCAACTACCCCACCATTAACTGGGAAAACTACTCATGTACCAACTCTTTTGCTCAACGTTTTCTGGAATTCATAAATTCCAATGCCTTGGATCAACGTATCCCCTCCCCAACCAGGGGCAGCAATAGCCTAGTCCTGGTCATTACCAACTTGGGCAACCGGTGTTCCACACCAGAGGTCAATTCTTCATTGGTTAGATCTGACCATAAGCTAATCAGCCTAGACATCCACATCCCGCCCCCACCCCCCATTAGGGAAACCACCGTAAAACATTTCTCCAAAGCCAACTTCACGCTTCTAAAGACAGAAGTGGCAAACTTCACAACACCCATGCAGACGGACAATAGAGGTACGATTGCTGAATCCTTCACAAATGCACTTTATAAGCACTTACATGAGTGCATGGATTGTGCTATCCCTAACAGAACTGAGATGCTATCCTCCCAAAAAAAGGAAGCCAATCTGGTGGTCCCCTGCCATAAACAAACTATACAACAGAAGAAAGAAACTGTTGCAAAAAAGAATAAAATCCCATGACTGGAAGAACTCCCTGGTCAGCCTCAGTAAGAAGATGAGATCCCTCATAAAATCCTCCAAAGCTAGTTATGAAAATAAAATCACCACTGATTCTAAAGACAACCACAAAGCATTCTATAGCTATGTCAAGAATCTCAATGGCAACACTCAGATCTGCTCTGGGTTACAGCACAATGGAACTAAATATACAGAACCAACTGATATTGCCAACATCCTGGCAGATAGGTTCAGTGCTAACTTTACCCCCCCCCCCTCACCCCTAAAGGGCCCATCTCTATACCAGATGAATGCAAAGTTCCTATAATCACAGCTGCACAGGTAAAAAAAAACACTCTCCAAAGCCAAGAACACAGCATCCATGGACCTGACAACATCCCAGGCTGCGTTCTACATGAACTACAGAATAAACTGGCACCCCACCTAAGCACCACATTCAATTATAGCCTCATCTCAGGCTTTGTGCCCACTGAATGGTGCACAGCATCGGTTATCCCACTCCACAAAGGGGTAGCCACCACGGACCCCAGGAACTACCGCCCCATTAGCCTAATGAGCCTGGTCTGCAAGGCCATGGAACGTATCATCATGGAACTTATAAACAAAGACATTGGTAATCTCCAAACTCTGGACCCCACCCAGTTCAGGTTTGTAAAAGGCAGATCATATCTCCTAAACCTGACTGACTTCTTTGAAGCAGTCACCAAAGCTGGAGACGAGGGTAAGGTGGTTCACACAGCCTATCTAGATCTCGCCAAGGCTTTTGACACCATCCCCCACTCTGAAATTATAGATAAACTCACTAAACTAGATATAAATCCCTATGTCACAAGATGGGTTGCCAACTGGCTCACTGACAGAACCCACACTGTCAAAGTAGCAGACTCCAAATCCGACTTCAGACCAGTGACAGGGTTCAGTCCTGGGTCCTCTCCTGTTTGGTATCTACTTTTCTGAACTACAGGCTAACACAGAAGGTCTTTGGCTAAGGAAATTCGCAGATGACTGCAAACTAGGAGCCATAATTGAAACTCCTAATCATGTGGGCATCCTACAAAAGGGCCTCACTGGGACAGATGCCTGGTGTCAAAGCCATGGCCTCAAGCTCAATGCCAAAAAGTGCATTGTCATCCCCTTTGATAAAAACTTTGTACCCATGAGCTTCCACATAGGTGGTAGTCTACTTAACACTGAAAGTATGATAAGAGACCTCCTTTGATAATCACATCGCCACAGTAGTCAGGAAATCCTTCTACGTGGCTCACCTCATCACAAAAGGTTTCTCATCCAGGAAAAAAGAGGTCATTGTTCCCCTCTACTCATCACTCATTAGACCCATTATAGAGTGCAATGCCCCTTTTGGTATGTACCTCACAAGACATCTACAACAACTGGAAATGCTGCAGAAATACCTCACAAAGAGGATTACTGGCCTCAGATGCCGTACGCAGACAGTCTAAAAAAACTCCAGCTTTACTCCGTCGCATGTCGCCTATTCAGAGGTGATCTCTGCTTAGCATATAAAGCTATGTCAAACCCACAGCTGTTGGACGTGCTCCACTTAAAGAAATCCCAATCCCTCCAAGCTACATGCTCTAGGGACATAAACCTTGTCACCACAATAAACAGAGCATGCTGGAGGGATAGATTCCAGTCCCAGAGACTTCCCATACTCTGCAACAAACTACCTATCTATATCAAACAAAGCTCCTCATTAGCATTCTTCAAGAAAAATCTTGATAATTAGATGGGAAATAGGAAATTCACCCCGGGGATCAACTTTGTGGCTCTGCTCGACAGGGGCACAGGAGAATAATTTTCTTGGGTGGCAAAAGCCAGGGTACCTTTTTGGCTAGGCTTGTATAGGCCCTAGGGCCGATAGCCTAGTACCTACCTATGATCCTATAACTATGTTTTTCTTGATATTTGCAATCTTTTTTTTTAATTGCAATCTCTGATCTATATGTACACTTCAGTGTTTCATGCTATTTATATTATTTCTTGTTGTTAATTATTAAGTGTAACTATCACACATTATATATTCCCATATAATATTACCCCACCCTTACTCACGTTATATTGAGGCCACACACCCTTGAAGTTGTTTTGGCTAGATACATATTTAATTATTTATATCCTCATTTTATGAAAGTGCCAGTTTTGCAGGCATCAGCATATTTGATTAGCAAAAAAATGATGCTTTTGAAAAAAACTGAAAACATTAAGTGAAATAGGACTGGCCACAACTCTGGTCCTAATGGGATACCAATCTGCTATTCTTTCACATGTGTAATAACCAACCTTTGATTGTTATTCAATGAATAACATTTGATAGACTGTAATGCTCTGCATTCAGCATGTGTGACGTCACTTCCTGATGTATGACTAAATGCATCACCCATAATGACAAAACTGACAATTATTAGATGAGTAACACATCAGCTGGTAAACCTATTCAAATCTGTGGTTATAGTTGTCGAGCCCTGACTGTTACAACGAAGACCTGTTGTTGAAGTGAAGGAGCTGAACAACAGTCATTTGACTGTTGCCCAGTGAGAAATGAATGAGCCAGAGGGCTTTTGCTTCAAGGGAGAAATGGATCAAGTAAGTCACTGAGGAAAGATTGATGGTCAGGTGTAGGGTGAGACCAGATTCTACTGGAGAATTTCAGGTTTGCATGAGGTTTAAGCTGATTCTTAATGTTGTAGGAATGTCCATGCAACAACAAACTACAGTCAAACCAACTAAATTTTGCACATTTGTAATTCAGCAGAGAAAGACTAATAGATTTTAAATATTTCTACAGGTAGTAGTTGACATTCTTTCCTAGAAAGAGCAGTGATAATCATCATAAAAGCTGAGCTACAGATGAGGACAGGTTGTTACCTGGATGGCAAATAAAACTAATGCACATAGACTCATAGACATTCCAAGGCCAGTCAGTCATATGTCAAATTAGACTTTAACAGTACTCTCCAGATTGGTCCTCCTTTCTTAAGGAGAGCCATGAAAGTCAGTCCTGGAGTAAATTTGTGTATACCTATCCAGTCATCTATGTTATATTTAAAGGAAGATGTTCAATCATACTGCTTAATATTCAGAGGAAGGTTACTCCAGAGATTTAAGAGGTGATGAGCTATAAATCAGTCCCTGCTACACCAATGTGTTCACATAGTATTTCTGAAAGAGTTGTCTGTAGGGAATTCTTCCCCTCTTACATCTCCAACATTTGCAATCTACCTGAATAAAATTTATTTGGAGTCTGCTTGCAATATAAAAATACTTATGCAAACACCTCCAAGCAATAATCCTAAATCTTCTCGACTGTGGTGCATATTTGGGGGTCATACCTATATCCTCCCCTTTTTTCTTTGTGAATTGCTTATCCAATCTATCTTCCCAATCCTTTCTGGCCTCCTTTGATTGATTCTTATAGATATCATGCAATATTTATATGCCCTACGAATTGTCCCCATTTTAACAGCAGCTTCTGTTCTAGATTCTGCTAAAAACTCTACCAGTGCTGGTCTTTTGCTTAAGATACCTCTATTTATTTCTCTTTGCCTATACTCAGATATCAATCCTTGATAGGGAAGGAAATCTTTAACCTGCAGTCCAAATAAATTATTGGCCTCTTCCCATTCTATTACTTTCCCCTCTCTAATTATTTGCTCCCAATGCCTTGATTCCTTTGCCAGTTGTCTCCTGTAAATTCCAGACCCTCTTGCCTAGTCTCTGTACCCTTAATTGCAGTCATCCCTATTGGCAGCATCTCATTATTCCATTCTCATGTTGGCTTAGTTCTTAAAATACTTTCTGCTACTTTGTGATATTGTATTCTGCATGGTTATTGTTATTCTCCCTAAGGATCTGCATTCAAAATCCCAGTCCCTCCTTATCTCTTTAGATTCCCCCATTTCATCATCATCTCTATCCACTTTGAATTATAGCTTTCTACTTGTGTGCATATGTATAGGAACCTTAACTGTGTAGCTCTAAAATACCCCTTCAACTCAGGTAATCCCAAACCACCATATTTTATTGGAGGAATCAACTTATCCCACTTGCCCTCTTCCCCTCCCAGATAACATCCTTCAACTCTTTATTATTTGCTATTCACAACCGCTCCTCTGTTTGATAAAACTATGCCTGACCTGTGTATAAAATTAAAGCGACTAAAAACATTTTCACTGCTTGTACATTGCTATCCATACTCATAAAACAGAGTTTCCAATTTTCTAGTTTTTGTATTATATTTTCTTTAGTCTCTTCCCACATATCCTTATCTGCCATAACATAATCCTTTTAAATTCAGAATACTAAGCACTTCATTTTTTTCATGTCCCCTTAAATATGGGTATTGCTGAACCAAATATAGGTGTGGTTACAGTTTACAGCTATTACATTTGTTTTATATCCATTACTTTTGTATCCCAAAAAGACTTGAAACTGTCTCAGAATGTTCCACAACAGTGAAATATCCTTTCTCTGGTTTTCTCAGGTACAAAATAATATAATCTGCAAATAAAGCCAACTTTTCTTTACTGCCATTCTTTCTTTGTCAGTGGTTCTAAATATAAGACAAATAGCAAAAGGGAAAGAAGACACCCCTGCCTGTTTCCTTTGCTTAAACAGAACTTATCATCTAGTAAACCCCCACTTTAATTTTTGCCTCTGATTCCTCATATATCCTCTCAAGCAACCTTATAATTTTATTAGGGAATGCAAATACTTATGTTGCCCTGCTCATAAAGTCCCAGCTTACTCTGTCAAATGCTTTCTCTGCATCAAAACCCACCAACAACAGTGGTATTTTCTTACATTCTGCTTGCCTCTGGGGCAGCATTGTTCTGTCAATATTGTCAAATATTTGCCTCCCCTCCACAAAAGCAAATTGATCCATATGTGTTCCTATTACACCATCGAACTTTTATAAGTTCGAACTACATATGGTCGAGGCCATATGTTCGAATTTGTAAAAGTTCGAGCATGTGAATGGAAATCACCATAGGCAGAGGTTTCCATTCACTTCAATGTGGTGCGATCTTGGAGTTGGTATATTTAAGTAGTGGGGGGGCTGCAGCCCCCCATGTGAGGGGTGCAGGGTGGCCTGCCCCCATTGATTGCAATTTATTTTGTTGTCTGTTGTGGTTTTTTTTTTAGGTAGTCGAAGTTATGTAACTTCGAACATAATGGTTCGACCATTACGTGTTCAAAGTTATGTAACTTCGACTATGTGATATAGACCCGATACATATCTCTCAATTTTGGCATCATCTTTGCCATTCTTTTAGCCATTATATACATAAACACTTTATAAGCATAGTAATAGTAAAAACAGCTGCTCGCCAACACACCATGCAGGTAAAAAGGTAGTACTCAGTTCGTGTCTGTTCAGACCACTCAATAAAAGGAAAAACTATTCGTGTCTATTTCTGAAATAGACACGAATAGTTTTTCCTTTTATTGAGTGGTCTGAACAGACACGAACTGAGTACTACCTTTTTACCTGCATGGTATGTTGGCGAGCAGTTGTTTTTACTATTGCTACATCAAGAACACGTTTTTTTGGACTGCTTGCCTTCCTGTACTCAACCTTGGTATTTATTGCATTATTACTTTTATTTCACTTTATAAGCATAGTTTGGAATTGAAATGGGTCTATATGAAGCTGGGGATCTACTGCACTTCACCAAAATCCCATTTCACTGACATTCATTTCACTGAGACCAAATCACCTAAAGTTCACTACACTGACAGCTCATTTCACTGAATCTCATTTCACTGAATAGTAAGCTATAGACTTGATGTGGCAGTGTGTAAAGTAATGTGAGGCAAGTAAAAGGTATATGCCCTTTTCCCCACTGTAGTGTGACCCGGAGTTAGTATATATAGTTGGGGGGTGAGGGGGCACAGCCTCCTCCATGTTGGGGGGTGTGGGGAGCTTAGCTCCCATTTAGCTTGGTTTTATATTGTCTGTTTTTTGTTAAGAGGATAAAATATGTTGTTTTTAAGTTGTGGAAAGAGGTAGTCATTAGTGTTGTGAGTTTGTTTGTTTATGGTTTCCCATTTAGTCTTGTGAAATATAGCATTTTAAACTGTCGGTGAAATGAGATTCAGTGAAATGAGCTATCAGTGTTGTGAACTTTAGGTGATTTGGTCTCAGTGAAATAAATGTCAGTGAAATGGGATTTCAGTGAAGTGAAGCAGACCCAAAGCTGGATCTGATGTATTTATACCCTCTTTAGGGACTACAGCTACCACTGCTTTCTACGAGGGTGTTCATACTTCTCCTCCTGTTAAATACTGTTAAATAGAACCTTCAGAATTTTTATCTTTGTCACACCCCCCCCAGCTTTCAAACTTCTATAATAATGCTATTTACTCCTAGAGACTTTCCTTTTATCTGGTTATACATCACCATTTTATCTCATCTCCTCCTATCCTAACTATTAGTAATTGATCTACCTCTAATCTTGACATATTTAATTCTTCCATAAACATTTCCATTTGTTCTTTATCTTGATTTCCACATTTCTGTACTTTATACAGATTTTCATAAGATTTTTTAAATATTTCTAGTACCTCCACATGATCTCTGGTTATTTTCCTTATTCTAGGCTTCCTAAGCTTGGCAGCAACCCACTTTCAGTTGCCTGAGCCATTGTTCATAGGTTCATAGGTTCATAGGTAGGTACTAGGCTATCGGCCAAAGGGCCTACGTAAGCCTAGCCAGCAAGGTACCATAGCTTACGCCACCCAAGAAAGTTATTTTCCTGTGCCACTGTCCAGCAGAGACACAGAAGTGATCCCCGGGGTGTATTTCCTATTTCCCATCCACTCATCAAGATTTTTCTTGAAGAGTGCTAATGAAGAACTTTGCCTGACATAGATGGGTAGCTTGTTCCAGAGTATAGGAAGTCTCTGGGACAGGAATCTATGCTAAACGTTTTTGTGCTCTGGAGTTATTACAGGTTTATAGGAGATTACTAGGATAATGGCTCAAGAGACCATAAAAGCCTAGCCAGTTTAACCCAGATTTTACCCAATTTTATATCCCTAGGGGAAAGATAACAAGGGTCAGCAAGTATGGTTTTGACAGTTTAACAGATTGCTTCTGCCTATAAGGGACATGGGCACCGCCCTGGTAGTGAATTTGCAATTTTGCATCAATTGGTCCAGAATACACCTGAAATTGGTCAGTGAATGGCTCTGCTATACTTGAATAAGAAGCCTATTCTGGAGGAGGCGAATATCTGTCAGAATGTAGTTTGAACCCATGCCTCCATCTGGTGACGAGAATTCCCATGAGCCATGGACCTTTGAGTCTGCTGCCTTAGGCTATATGGCTATCTTGAGAGTCAGGATCAAAAAACAGTTACTTAACAGCATTCTTTCTAAACTCATGCATATTATTGATGTACTCCCTTATTTACTTTTTAGCAGTCTCCAGGTGTATCTTTTCTTGTTCTGTGAGAGTCCCCCTATTCTGCAATATGTTAACTCTTCATCGGTCCTTCTTAATAATTCTTGTTACTTCTTAACCATATCTCTTTTTCTTTTTCTACCCATTTTTAAACTCCACTTTCATTTTATCCCTCCCTAGCTATATTTTCTGAAGAAATTTATGTCTTCCCTAATAACTAATAAATAATTTATACTACCCATTCCTTAAAGTCCTCTCTCTTTAACAAATGGGTGGGGAAGCAACAATATCTCATTTTGTTTCATTCCTCTGCATTTTTATTTTATACATTATTGGTGTGTAATCTGAAATAGTTATTAGATGTGTATCAAAACTTTCAGTTAAGTGTGCATGTTCCTGTGAAATATAATTGCTGTCTATCCTAGCAGAGTTTTTGTACCTTGGGGAATAATATGTAAATTGTCTCTAAGTTCCTACTACTGAATTCATATCTTCTATAACAAATATTTTCAAAATTTTTTTTTTCAAACATCTACACTGTTTATATCCCCCAGCTACGTCATCAGTTCTGGAAATCAAATTCCAGTCCAAAATTATAAATAATATTTCCAGCTGAAAGCAGATTATTTCTCCCACAATTTTCTTGAGCTCCATTGCAGTGCTTTTAGGTGGGATATAAAAACATGCCAGCATAATCTTCCTCCCTTGCCCAGTAGCCCCTTACTACTACAAATCTATCACTATTATAGCTCCTTTAGCAATTTATATAATCTTTTATTTTCCTTTGTCCCAGATATTGCACTGAATAACCACCCTGAAAGCTTTTCTTTATCAAATTCACATGCTAAATTATTTCCAAATGTGTCAACTGTAGGATAGCTATTTGCACTCTGCATTTTTTAAAAAGTTCACTGATCCTTCTATTTTGTATATACGTGTGAGACTACTCACATTTAAAGATAATATGGAAGGTGTTGTCATTATGATAATAAGTTATTATTCCTACCTGTTATATATAACAGCTTTTTTTGTAAATGTCTAATTTCAGCTTTCGTGTTACATGCATACACTAATGTTTGGAGGTTGATCTTTTATACAGTTGTTTCTTGCCATAACCATTTAAACCTATGTCACATCTTACAAGAATTTTGTTTTGATGAAATCCCTCAAAAACATACTCCCAGTATACCTGCATAACATATTAGCTTCATACAAGCACATAAAACTATGTCCATCCTCGAATAATGAGGCTTAACACTCCTAATAGGAACAATTGTCCGAGGATGACAACTACCGTCACAGGCTTGAATTGACGTATAATGAATGTTATCCTTGCTAAGGCAAATGGTATAGGCTGTGGTTCTACTTACATGAAATGTTGTCTGTTTTTGTCTTATGTTTATTCCTCTCCCAGGTGTAGAAAACTTCTTGAATGCTTTCCAAAAACATTATATTTAGCCATTGGAAGAAAAGATTATTCTGTTTTTATTTCCCCTATCAGCTTGTCTCCATAGAAACATGAGAGACAGCTACACAGTTGTCTTCATGTACAAACTTCTCATGTTGCACTCTGAACATTTATTTGCTAGAGATAATTGTTTCATTACATTCAGTGCTTTTAATTTACTTGCTTCCACTTAAAACTTACTGTTAGATCAAGCCTATGCAACAATTAGAAAAATCATATCAATTTTACTTACATCAAAATCATTTGTCCATGCTATCTTCTCTTTTTACATTGCAATGTCCGCATTTTTTAAAATGAACAAGAAAGAAAGAATATTATCCCTATTGCACACAAAAATAACAGAAAAAGCTTTACTTTTATCATGGACTATATGTAATATTTTATAAAAATGCTGTTAAGAACAATGACTGCTTTACTTACAGTTGCCTCTTTCCTTCCTCTTCCCCTCTCCTTAATGCTCTTCTAAACATTAATGGCATGGAGGTAGGTATATGCTTTGCAGTCCCCTACAAGTTTAACAAATTCAAAAAATGGCTAATATTTCCAGGCTTTACTGTTCTGCCATGTTTCACAAATGTGATAGATGGTTTGTAATCCCACATTTATTCATTAACTTCTGAGTTACTGGTTTTCTTCCTGTTGATTTCCATCTCCCAAATCTAGTCTCTGGTTCATTTCCAACATACTGTTTGTTCTTCTAATCAACTTGTGTACTTTTTCCTGTCTCTCAAGCATGTTCCTTTGGAACATTGGAAATGGTTTCACTGGCATAGTCTATTTATGAGTTTTATTATCAGAAAAATAAGAACTGCGGTGGTGGTGCTGCGGTAACGTTGTCGCCTCACAGTTAGGCGTTGCCCGTTCGATTCTCAGTTAGAGCGTCTTCTGTGTGATGTCATGCATGAATGGACGTTCCTTCATTGAAGGTTGTGCATTAGGCCTGACAAGCCAGCACGTAAACTGCCAATTATTAGCGGACCAGAGTTCCGCTGTGGCGACCCCTAACCGAGAAAAGCCGAAAGACACAACAACAACAACAACATTATCAGAAAAATAAGAAGCCAAATCCCCTCCAGGAAACAATATTCTGAAGATAACTGGATATAGCAGCTTGAGTCTCACACCTGCTTCTTGACATTCTCAGATTACTGAGAATTTACTCCTCTTCTGTCTGGTGTACAGTGAGTAATTATTTTTTCCAAACAATCTACTGTCTTCAACTGCTAGGACTTTGTCCTTCTGCCACAGTTTTGTCAGAAACAACTCTTATTGCGGGTAGGATTGTATCTTTACTATTAGAGGTCCTGGCTGTAATCCTTTCTGCTTTCTCATGGCCAGGTTTGGAGCATACCCTCGATGTGGCCTTTCAATTAACAACTCCTGCTGAGGAATACCAATGCCGTTGCTTATTTGTGCTTTCATAAAATGAATACAGTCTGCTCCTTACAGTTTCTCTGGTTCAACAGAAAATCTCATGTTTTCCGTACATGCCCTGTTCTCTAATTCTACCATTTTTGAAACCTCTCTTTTTGAGCAGTCTCCTACTCAGCCAGCCTTTTTTTTCATTTCAACCTCTGAGTTCTGCAGTTTTATCAGCTCATCTGAATATCTGTTTAAAGATTATTCCATTTTTCTCTAGCCTTTTATTTTTTGAGTTGATATACTCTTTCATTGTTTCATTTATTTTAACTGAGCACACTTGACTTATTTTTTTCTTCTAGATTATTGACAGTCATGTCTTGCACCAAAGCTGGAGCTTGAATTTCCTTTGTTGAACAGCTACATCTTCTGTTTTGCTGACATCCAGGCAGCGCACTTACTAGCCACTAAATGAAATTTACCCAAAAAGAAAAATTCACTTGCTCTTTTTTCCAAGTTTTTGTTTTCACACTAGGAGAGCTGAAACAAATTTTTACTAAGTGTGCAGCCATCTTGGAGTGATTGAGCTTCCATTCTCTCTTGGTTGCTCTGGGACCTTAGACTTGTGATCTTCTTGGTTAGAAAACTTCATTGGCTTTTTAATTGTTTGATATGTGAGATACACCACAAATGGGACATTGTACTCAATAATTGGCCTAATCAATGCTGAGTATAAGGAAGTATAAGGAAGTGATTATCTTTTCAGGTCTTGATGACATTCCTTTGGCAAATAGCTGAGGTGAACTAAATGACAACCAGTGCCACATGATGGGGAAAAAAAGTCCCTGGTTACATTTTTATATTGCAGTGATATGTTGTCTATACAGTATGGGAGGAGGGGATATCTACCAAAAGTGATAATACTATATTTTATAAACTCAAACTCTAATGTTCTTTATAAACAGATATTAATATGTCATAGAGCTTATTATTCTTTCTTTGCACTTGAACAGATTAAGAAGGAAGAAGGGGGTGGGGGGCATGAGAGAAGTATTTTGAGTATAGGGAGCCACCAGCCCACCAGGACTCAATGACTATACCTCCATAGCCCCCTTACTAAAACTGACAGCGGCTAAGCTTTGAAAGACAAAATTGTGTTTTTGTCCATTCACATTAACCATGTCATTTTATAAAAGAACCACTAGAGGGAGGAAATACATGTTAATGTTTTAACATGCACTCCATTAAATAGTGAATTTTAATAGAATTAAACATCGTATTTAGTTAAATATGTTAAGCTGTGAAATATTGTTACTTTTTTGTGCTGTCACCATTTTATACTGTCACCTTTTAGATGTTCTTTATGCTTTTACATTGTGCAAATTATTTTATGTGCTTTTCATTGTTTTAATGCACAAGGCATTTTGCAAGTTACACTTTAGTTTTAATTAATCAGGAAAATTGAGAATTTTTATTGGTTGTGGTTTTAAATAGTGGAACATTTTAAGGTATATATATATATATATATATATATATATATATATATATATATATGGCTTTATATATATGGTTTTAATTGAAGCTTTATGTATCTGATGAAGTCTGATTCAACAAGACAAAAACGCTGTGATTTTAAAAGCGTTTATGCTTTTCAAACTAACATTAAACCAGCTTATTTTTTGAACTGCAAGACTGTACTGAGTTCCTTTTCTGTGGTACCTGACTTTGTCTTGGTTTAAATACTATACTTTTGCTATTTAATTTGAGCCCATATTTAGTACAGAAAATGTTTGCTAGGGTAATGTCATTCAAGTGAGTCTGTGTGTCATAGGGTCACTTAACAACTTGTTGGCTTTCTGCTTGGAGAGCTGAGAATTAAATACCAAAAGACAAGAGGTCCCAGCACTGAGCCCTGAGGGATATTGCTGGTCACTTTCATACTTGCTGATGAGATTCCTCCAACTCACACTGCGTTGGTTCTCTTTTTCAAATAGTTTGCTGTCCATTTTATCACAAATAGCTTGATTTTTAAAGCATTCAGCAATTTGTATGATGTCAGCAATGGAAATGGTGTAGAAGGCCTTGGTCAGGTCAATAAGTGCTGTATGCAATACATGGCTGCCATCCACAGCCCCTGTAACCATTCTGTAGATGTTTGCCAGATTAATTAGACCATGACCCTATACTTAATTCAGGTAGCCATATCTATAGTATATTTTGAGAACATGGGCAAGCATAAATCAGCATTTATGCAAGGAAGAGGCTTTCAAGACATATGTTAAGCTGAGACCATCAAAACTGTGCAAAATGAATAGTTCTAATGACCTGAAGTAGCCTTGATGCAATGGGTTGGGCCAACATGTACCTCAGTAAGTCAAATCACATTTCTTCAAGGGTATTTAATTTGTTTTACTTTCTCAGCTGCATAATGCAGCAACTAGTTTGTGGAACACTGGACTGTTGTCTAAGCATGCCCCTTTTTACTATTTTTCTCATAACAGATAATTCTATATAATTTAATGAGTCTACTTCTAAATCTCTTAGTTCATATTACCGACTCTGAAAATCCCAGGATGACAATAACGAATGTCACAATCTGAATGCCAGATTTTTAACATGGTAATTAAATACTTGGCCAAATGGAACCCACGTTGAGACCAACATGCCCTGTTCTCCACTGTAGTGCGATCCTGGAGTTGGTATATTTAGCTAGCGGATGGGTGTGAAGGGCAAAGCCTCCCACCTAGGTGAGTTTTCCATAGCTTTGCATGATTTTTGGTTTAAGTTGGCCAAGTGTTTACTTACCATGTTTAAAATCTGATGTTCAGGATTCCAATTTTTCGTTATTGTCATATCTGGATTTTTGGAGTTGTTAATATGGTTTTTGGGATTTGAAAGTAGAAGCAATATAATAATATATTTTATATATATATATATATATATATATATATATATATATTATATTATATATAACAGTATATATATATATATATATATATATATATATATATATATATATATATAAAACAGTATTCTTAAAATCTGATTGTTTAGCAGCCTGAACACTTCAGAAATTCAGTTATCACATGGGGGGGGGGGGGTAGCAGAGTGCAGTGCTAATGCTATGGAGTGGTCTCATGCTTTTATTTCTTTCATTTCTGTTGCATGCCTAAGATTGTGAGTTCATAGTTTTATAAATTCTTTTCTACCTCATTTAAGTATAAAGACCTTAAGAGTGCAGATTTCTTGAAACAATACATAAACTACTTCTCACACTTCCCTTTTTTTTATTATATAATAACTTCATTGTTACTGTTTTTGGTGAAGTCACCCCAGTAAGTGTACATCCTACCCTGATGGGGTTGTTTCAGCCATGGTATTATCCTGAGTGCAATATTTGTAGAAGGAAAAGATGAAGAGCATAACACTAGTGCAGATGCACAATATCTTTAACGCATTTATGAAATGGGTAAACTCAACAGATAGAAGCATCTTTTCAAGGGTCACCTGTGAGAACTGTAGGCTAACTGACTTGCAGAAACCTACACAGTAGGCAAGTGGGGACTGAAGGAATCAATCTGTGGACTACAGGATGCAGATCATTATCACTCCTACTTAGTACTGTGCAAAACTGCCAGACTGCTCTAGATACAATTCAAAGATCTGAAAGCATGCACTTTACTTGGACAGCGAGAGCTCTGCCATATTAAACCAACCAGTTAAGCTGTTCCATGTGATCAATATGGTGTGCAGTCTGGCCTTTCCTATCACTCACATGGCTTTTTAAACCTCTGATAGCAAAGTGCATGCATGTCTCTTAGTGAACAAGGCGGGTCCATTATAAACTCAATTTCCTTAAAGCAACTGAGGAGCTCATTGACTTCCAGTATGATTTTCTTTGAGCTAGGAAATTGGCTAGTCTTAAAATGACCTACAACAGCATCCAGCTGAGTACTTACTATGAACCTTTGAACCTATGGTAAAGACTACTACATAAGGAGGGACAGAGTATGTGAGAGTGTACATAGGGAGGGACAGAGTATGTAAGAGTGTGGGTAAGGAGTGGACAGAGTATGTGATAGTGTGCAAAGGAGGGGAAAGAGTATGTGAGAGTGTGCATAAGGAGGGGGATAGAGTATGTGAGAATGTCCATAAGGAGGGGACAGAGTATCTGACAGTGTGCAAAATGATGGGGATAGAGTATGTGAGAGTGTGCAAAAGGTGGGGACAGAGTATGTGAGAGTGTGCAAAAGGAGGGGACAGAGTATGTGAGAGTGTCCATAAGGAGGTGACACACTACGTGAGAGTGTGCATAAGGAGGGGGACAGAGTATGTGAGAGTGTCCATAATGAGGGGACAGACTATGTGAGACTGTGCATATGGAGAGTCAGACTATGTCAGAGAGTGCATAAGGTGGGGGACAGAGTATGTGAGAATGTCCATAAGGAGGGGACAGAGTATGTGAAAGTGCACAAAAGGAGGGGAGAGAGTATGTGATAGTATGCAAAAGGAGGGGACAGAGTGAGAGTGTGCATATAAAGGGGACAGAGTATGTGACAGTGTGCATAAGGAGATGCAAAGTATGTGAGAGTGTGTGTAAGGAGGAGACAGAGTATGTGAGAGTGAACATAATGAGGGGAAGAGTATGTGAGCGTGCACATTAGGAGGGGTAGAGTATGGAAGAGTGTGCTTAAGGAGGGGATAGAGTATGTGTGAGAGTGTGCATAAGGAGATGCAATGTATGTGAGAGTGTGCATAAAAAGAAGACAGAGTATGTGAGATTGTGCGTAACGAGGGACAGTGTATGTGAGAGTGTGCATTAGGAGGGTCAGAGTATAGGAGAGTGTGCTTAAGGAGGGGGGTGGTGATTTGTTTTCTTGCGCTGTTAGGAAGAGTTTTGCTTGATAGAGGGAATTTGGTGCCATAGTCAGAAATCACTCTCAGGTTGGCTCTGTCATAATAAAAGTTTTTATCCTTCTGCATCATGGAGCCAACTTTCCTGAAGTCAATAGCTTGATTTAGAGTTTGTGATTGACAACTGCTGGGCTGAATGCAGCCCAGCCAGAGCCATACTGTTTTACTTGGAGGTGCTTAGTCTCTTTGTAGTCAGGACTTTTTAATGCCATCTGAAAGCTGTGTGATATTTCCATCTATAAAGGAAGCATTGGTGTTGTTGGTACTAAAGACACCATCTTTATACCCAGGCATCGTGCATAGCAATTGTCCAAAGTATGAGCCTCTTATTACGAAGGTAATAGAGTAAATGGTGAGAAGGCAGTATGGACTTTTTGTTGTGAAATCATGAACTCTTTGAGTATTAGATTTGTCACAGTTAGTGAATAAGCAGGGACCATGATCATCTTTGTTGCTGGAGAGATCTAAAAGCTGTGAATTCTGTCTCTGCATCAGCAGCTTAGATTCATGTTCCAGTACTGATACTGTATCACAGCATAATCAAGGATCTGTCCTCCTAAATATGGCATCGTTCAGATGAGACATTAAATTAGGCTTCTCTTGGCCAGAGTTAGTAATCTCTCGAGTACATGTAAAACAATCCTGTAGCATTAATTGAAAATTTTCTACTGTGTCCTGGTCAAAGTTCCCCTATCTGGTATGAATATACTTTGGATTACTTCTAAAAATCGGCCATGTCTAGTGAGATTAACCAGTTAAACAAGTATAAATAAAACAAATTTCTTTCTTTCACATTTTAGGCTACATGGCAGCTCTGAGAGAGCTTAACATATGGTGGTAGATGACCTGATAATGACAAGAGATTATGTTACTCTGTTATTAATCTTCCTTTGATGTTTCAAGACTGCATGATATTCTAGGTAGCGGAATTATTAAGACTAACTGCAGTCCATTCTCCACAGTCCTGGGCAGGATAGCCTCCTACCTCTCAGGCACATCCTCTGGAACATCCTCTGGGGTGCTTCAAGTATTATTACATCCGCATCTCACCCCTGACATACAGGCTGCCTCAGGGCTCTATGTACTGTGATCTTGGTCGATTGCATGCATATACTAGCATTGGTTGATACCGTGACAGGTAGAGGACTATGTTAGCATTGTTTTATTGATTATGCCGGCCAGCTTCACCCTCTTCTTTTGTCAGTGTATAATGTTCACCATTTCCTTAGAAGATGATTTAGATGGCATCCTTAGTTGGATGAAGGGAAACAGACTGAAATCCTGCCCTGAAAAAGCCATGCCCATGACTATCTGTATCACCTAAAATCCTTTGCATCTCTTGTTCTCCAGCTGAAATTCAGCTTTGGGGGAAAATGTGTAATTTATGTTTAAGACTCTAGGTCTCTGGATTACTGTAGTGGTCTGTATTATGTACTGCCTTGCTAGTTATAGTTTGTTTTTCAGTTTATTAACCAAGATCGTCCAAGTGGGCATTGTGTATTTTCAGGTTATATTCTGGGAAGAAAAGCCCCATAGCATTATACTTTACAGTGTTGTACAGCATGTATATATATATATATATATATATATATATATATATATATATATATATGGGTCTACTTTAGTAGACCAAACTTACACTTAAATGAAACTTACTTTGCCGAGACATCACTGAAGTTCGAATAAACTGAAACTTCACATTTCTGCATTTTTTACAGGAAATGGAGGCACTTGGCCAACATAGGGGCATTTGCCCTTTTCCCCACTGTAGTGTGATCCCAGAGTTGGCATATTTAGTTGGGGGGTGTTGGGGCTGCAGCTGGCCCTCCTGGGTGGGTTTTGGGACTATATTATGTTATCAAAAAGGCATGCCACTGAATGTCTTTTCACCAAACCCTAAACAGCAAACCGCCAGTTACTGTAAGTGAATGGCTAATTCAGCAATTTTTTTCCTAGGGAACACAATTGCTGAGCCGATGAGAAACGACACCACTACAAACATGTCAACATGGGGGGCTTCACCCCCACACCCCCTAATGTGGAGACTGTGCCCAACACCCCCCCAACTAAATATGCCAACTCCAAGATCGCACTACAGTGGGGAAAGGGGCAAATTCACGATGATGGCAAAGCGATTCTTTTCCCTAGGGAAAAAAAATCACTGAATTGGCCATTCCCTTAACTGGCAGTTCGCTGTTTACAGGTCGATGAAAAGGCACTCGGTGGAATGCCTTTTCAATAACATAATAGAGACCTGTGGGTTTGACGTACTGTGTTGTGCTTTTACGTTGAATGTTGGCCAAGTTGGACAGGTACATAAGACAATCAGTTTACAGAAATGAAGTATCTACAAGATGTCAGATATAGGCTAATAAGAGCCTGTATCAACATATTCATAATAGTGCTGCTACTGTTACGGTATATCATGGTGGCACCGTGTTGGTCATGGATGGAACAAGATAAGAATCCTGCAGTTCTAATTACATACCCAGATGCTTTGTGTTGTTGTTGGAGAATTTGGTTGGAAGATATGGTATTGCAGTTGGTTCATAAGGATTAGGGTAAGTTATTTCAGGCTGCAGTCTTAACTGTTGTGAAAAGGGGTTACCATGATGGTTGTCAGTAACCTGAGGTTTGGCTAAGAAATGATTTGTGGATAGCAATGGGTGGTTTGGTATGTACCACTCAATGAGGGGTTTATGGGGTAGACATTTGTTTGGATAGGTGTTTACAGACTGTATATTGTTTACGTTTTACAGAGCAGCTCAATTTTCTAGCTTGAGGGAATGCAGTTAGCTCAAAATTTGACAATGAGGTTTGCAAGAGGCACTCCCATTCACTGACAAATAATTCAAGTTACATGGAACCTGCAATGGCTACTTGTAAAAGCTAGGATAATGTACAAGCTTCTTTTATTGGTTAATGAAACACAGCACAACCGGGCCTGCCTTATTTGCAATGACTGCTTTCCCCACCCATCAGCATCATTAGTGTTTCATAGTAGCATTGAGTTGCCTAGGTCCTGCTTGTCATCGTGAGGATGAGTATGCCAGGCTTTCACTCTTTCTCTTATCAGACACCTGAATTTTGTGGTTATTTACTAAGCTTTAGAAATGCCATACAATGGATAGTTATAGGAAGTGACTTAATATATTTTTCCCATCAAAAACATCAAAATCTGTTTCATATCTTTTTAGAGTTTTGACACTGTATGACTTAGAAGTTTGTTGTTTTATTGTACAACCTTTTTTGTATTTATTGTTTGTAGACTATTTTTTATAATATGGCAAAATATAGGCACACAAAGTCTGTGACTTATGGTCACTTAAGCAAACCAAACAGGCCAGTAGGTCATTTAACCTCAGCTATTAAGCAGTTGAGCCTTAGTCATTCTAATAAAATGCCCTTTGACCTCTAGAGTGTTCTGATTATCTTATTATTTTAAGCAGCATATCCTTGTTTAGCCTTTGTCTTCTGGTACTGCTTTACGTCTAGGCAATGATCAGTAATCTCAGAAAAGATATTTCCCACGGTTACTTTTCTCCCCTTATTTTGGACTGTATCATGTCTTCTTGGACTGTGATGCTTTCTAAGTCCCTTGCTTATTCTTACTAGAGCAAAACAAGGGTAGGGCAAATGGAGGAGCCAAGCCAAGCAGACAGTATTAGCGGATGTAACCAGGAAGTACAGATGGTATTAGGGGATGTAATCAGGAAGTGCAGCTCCTGCATTCATTTCTGTATTGACATTTGTTTAGTCCATTAATTCCCCACTCTGACTGGCAAAAAAAAACTTTGCTCCTAGTTTTGAATTTACTCCTTCTGGCTCAACCAGATAAGGAGGGGCAGGTATGTGAAAGTTTGCATAAGGACGGGGAGGTGATTTGTTTTCATGCACTGTTGTATTATTCCTAGAAACTTTTCCAAAGATGACAAAATTCAGCCCCAAAGTATATGTGTTCTCATTTTTAACCATTTATATACCCTTATCAAATCATCTCCATACATCCTATAAAATACAGAGTATATTCTCAGCTTTTTCAATCTCTCCTGATAACTGCTATCCCTTATCCCATGGATTTTCCTTGCGAAAAAGCTTTGTACTTTTTCTAATTTATTTATTTGTAATTCAGAATATATGCAAAATCCACTCCCATAGTCCATGATTCCTCTTATTATATCTTTGTATATTATCAGTATTGTCACATTCCTAATGAACATCACCCTTAATATAATGCACTATAGTAGCATTACACAATTCAAGACCTTATTTATATGATCAGAAAACTGCAAATTGTTGTCAGTCAAAATTCCAAGGTCCTCATTTTGCTCACAAATTCCCAAAATCTCCTCATATAGTGCATATGGATGTCTAATATTTATTATACTGAAATACATAACCTTAGTTTCAGCTAAATTATTTTGCAATTCCTGATGTTCTTCCACTGATATAACTACCCTCCAATGTTCATATCATCTGCAAATTTTATTAACTAACATTTGTACTCTGGGGTAAACTTGCCATAAATACATGAAATAAGAAGGCTCCCAGTATGGATCCCTGAGAGAACACCCTTATTGATTTTTATTTTCTTGGATCTTACTCCATGAATACATACTCAGGCCTTCCTATTATGCAAACAATTAGCAATTCACCTGACCAAATACTTATTGAATTTCCCTTGTGACAAAGATCTCAAAATATAGATGTAAGGAACAGAATCAAAGGCCTTGGCTAAGCCAACATAAATCTCATTAACTGGTAACTTTTAATCTAAGGTTGTTATTATTTCAGTATAAAAATTAATAATGGTTGATCTCCTAGAAGTAAAGCCATGCTGATATATATCACAAAAATGTAATTCTGATTCTTTCAGTATTCCTAGTAGAAGACATTTAAACATTTTATCAATTTTGCTCATTAGACTTCTTATCCATGCTGTGTGAAGGCCCACCTTTATATATTTTATTTATCTATTTAGCCTTTGTTGACTGGCTTAGTCCAACTAGGCTAGTAGGCTTTTTCCAGGGGAAACTGAAAGTGGTATTTATACTGCTAGTAGAAATTTGGCCAAGCATCAGAGAACTCCCCCTGCTTGCATTTCATCTAGCATGAGTATGTGTGCATGTCCCATTCCCAGCACTGTGGCAGCTGGGAGGACAGTGCTGGAGATGGAGAATGCAGTAGTTGGAGTGCAGGTGAATGTCCATACAAGAAAAGATTTTTCCAAAGTTTTGGAGGATTCAGAAATGATTTTCCAAAATGAGTTGGTTTTGGAGTCAAGATGAGTTGGCAAGAGAAGAGTGCATTGTTACAACACTCCAACAGGGAGGGATGCAGGATAATATATTGGAAAACTTAATTAACTAGAGTGAGACAGAAAATGATGTGTCTTGGGGAGCAATAACAGAAATGATACAGGGAGAGGAATAAGAAGCAAAACAGATACAAGGTATGGGACAATGTAATATTGCCTTTGGGTGTGAAAACACAAGAGTTAAGAGCCTTTATTGTAATAAATAAAGAGACATGTAACCAAAACACTTCGTCACAAAACACCAAATAGATTGCGCTCCCAGTCAACAATAAAGGATGTCTTCTGTAGTTCAATTAAATGCAGCCAGGAATACACCAAAACAGTATATTGCACAAAACGATCCAAAGTACAAACAATAATCCAGAGCCTAGGATTAAGCGCTTTCGTATCCAGTTGGAGACTTCATCAGAATCCAAGGATTAACAATACTAGCATCATTTTATACTAACCAGCTGGCATCTAATTAAATAATTAATGAATTGATTTCATTTTCTTAAAGTAAAACATTACCAAAATACTATTAAAAAATCTGTAAGACTGCATGATTTGTAGATTAAAATACACACTATACATAGGAATTGAACACATAGTAAATACAAATATAGGAAATATATGAAATATATGATGGGCATGATGGTGAACAAATATATGATAGTTATAATAAATATATGTAAGTATATAAGTATATCTAAGTGTATACTAAAATGTATAAATATATAAATATATCTATGTATGTAAAAACCACTACAATAAAATATTGATATAAAATATAATATATAATATATAATATAAATGTGTAAATATATGTATTTAAAATTCAACAAAGATATATATATATATATATATATATATATATATATATGGTTCTACCTGACATAGTCGAAACCACACAACACCGACAACCACATCACCGACACCACATATTCGACAGTCCATAAACACGAAACCACACATAACCGACAACGAAATAACCGACGGTACACAAACACGAAACCCCATACACTGCACACACCACAACAACAATTGAAAACAAAACACATCCCCATTCCACAAACCACACACACAACACAAGCACACCAAAATCCTTACAAGCCCACACTAAACCTTACCCTAACCCTAAGGTCCGTCACTATCGCACACTTACCTACCGCTCCCTAACCCTAACTCACTTAACCCGCCCCTATCGCTCCCTAACCCTAACTCACTTAACCCACCCCTATCGCTCCCTAACCCTAACTCACTTAACCCACCCCTATCGCTCCCTAACCCTAACTCACTTAACCCACCCCTATCGCTCCCTAACCCTAACTCACTTAACCCACCCCTATCCCCACAGACCGTCAATCTCCACACTTACCTGCCTCGCACCCTAACGTCCGTCACTACCGCATACTCACACAGCCTTTCCCCATGTCGGCATCCTCGGCGTTGGTGTTGTCATCCGTCGTGTCGGTCTTCTGCATTGTCGATGTTCTGCCACTCGCGATTCGCGTCGGTCTTCTTCACTTTCGATCTTCTGGAGCTCCGGATTCCGATGTCGGTCTTCTGCGCTGTCGACGAAGTCAGGTAGAACCATATATATATATATATATTAATATAAATATAATGTAAGCATAAATGCTAATATAAATATGACTATTAAAACAAATATATTAGGGGAAGTGACATAATGTATAGATACATGTTGTATTGTATAAAACTATGTACAACCAATATGTGCTAAATATTTAAAAATATTTAAAATATCCAATAAATTGATGACACATTGTATAAAAATTATATGTGTATAAAAATATAAATAGATATGTATAAAAAGAAACACACCTAATACAATCAAGGTCAAAATCAGGGAATACAGTATAACAAGGAATGTATATATTCTGAATACATCTAATACAATGTAATAATATATGTATATATATGTATAATATATATATATATATATATATAATCTACCCTAGGGATAAGTCCAACATAGTTCTATAAAATATTGGTGATGGTAGTCATAACTTATGTTTCTTGGGATCAGCTGCAAGCATTTTCAATGCTGGGGTGATGGAAATGTGGTCATTAAGTCCCTTGCCACAACAAGAGTCCAGTCTAAGTTGCCACATCATTTCTTTTAGCTCCAGTTGGGTCTCCCAATTACCACTCCTGTCAAGACATTTTACTTCCTCTATTACCCAGAATTTGAAATCTGCATCCTTACCGACCAAAACATGTCTGTACATAGCATTATTTTCATTGTGTTTGTTGATGTCCCTCACATGTTCATATATTCTGGATCGTAGGTGTCGTTCGGTCTTCCCAACGTAGTAGCTCCAGCAGACCTTACAGAAAGCAAGGTATACAACCCCTCTCGTATAGCAACTACTGTAAGTTTTGGCAACCAATGTTGTTTTAAGACCGGGTATTTTTATCTCCTTTTGACCTGCTATAAATGCACACTGCGCGCATCTACCACACTTAAATGTCCCACATTTTTTATTAGCCCCATGTATATTGTTGGTCTTTTTCTCTAAGATGTTCTTAATATTCCTATTCCTCCTATAACTGTAACTTATATCATTTTTAAATACATCACTCTTGATGGCCATTTCCCTAAACATTTCCCAGGTCTCATTGATACATTTTCTAAGCTGTCCTACCCCTTGATAATATGTAAGGGTCAAGTATGGTGTACTAGAGACTTTATTCTTAAGATGGTTATGATTACCCCCCACCATATCACGGACACTACCATCCACTTCCTCATTTACTGCATAAACATGGTTACTTTTAACTAGTAAAGGGGTATATTTATAGTTCCTTCTACCTTTTTGAACCTGGTATTTAACACCGTGTATCAAATCTAACGGATATCCTCTCTCCTGAAACATATTGCCAACAAATTCAATCTCTTTTAAGAATTCAGAATCATCTGAAATCATCCTCGCCATCCTAATCATTTGTCCCTTTATAATATTCTTTTTTAATATATAGGAATGGTCACTATCAAAGTGTAAGTAGGCATTGGAAAAATGCTCCTTTCTGTATATGTTAGATTTGTAACACTTATTTGTGTAATCCTTATCTAACCTCACATCCAGAAAATTTATAAAATCTTTTCCTATATCGTGATTAAATTGTAGAAATGACGTAGTTTGATTAATATATACAATAAATTCATCTATCTTGTCAAGTGGCCCATTCCATACAACAAAAATATCATCTAAAAATCTATAGTATTTACCAATGTACCTATAATAGTCAGATAAAAACATATGTATAGTGTGTATTTTAATCTACAAATCATGCAGTCATACAGATTTTTTAATAGTATTTTGGTAAGGTTTTACTTTAAGAAAATTAAATCAATTAATTAATTATTTAATTAGATGCCAGCTGGTTAGTATAAAATGATGCTAGTATTGTTAATCCTTGGATTCTGATGAAGTCTCCGACTGGAGATGAAAGCGCTTAATCCTAGGCTCTGGATTATTGTGTGTAGTTTGGATCGTTTTGTGCAATAAACTGTTTTGGTGTATTCCTGGCTGCATTTGATTGAACTACAGAAGAAATAAAGAGACATCTTGCAACATTCTTTTGAGATTGTACAGGGTATAGAAAGATTTTTATGTGAATATGAAGAGAGACAAAATTACACTCTATGGAATGAGTATGTGGTAAAAGCATTTTCCAAAGGCAAAACACAAAGTATATACTCAGTTTTGAGCAGAAGTTGAAAGAGAGATTCTAAAAGGACATTGAAAAAATATATGTAGATGTAATTTGAAATGTAATGGACATTTCAAAACTCTATGATAATAGGGGCTTATGGACTGGTGGATAGGACTGTAGTGTTGCTTTAAAAATGGAAATGGATAAAATTGTGCACATTCCAAGTCTTATAAATGTTGAAGAAAGCAAAAGGAGAAGCTATTGTAACAGGATTTACAGATCATTTAGCAACATGGATGGAAATAAATGATAATAAAGAATAAAGTAAAATAGGAAAGGGTTTAAAGAGAATAAATGAAAAAAAGAATGAAATGGTGAAGCAAAGGATTTAATTGTACAATTATGGAGGATTACATTACTTTGAAGGCATTTTATGACAGTTGGTCAGAATGGTGGATTCTTTTTAAAATGAAATATAAGTGAGGTTTTTACAATGACAGAATGAAATAAGAAATGTAAAAAAACAGGGATATTCCAAAAACATATAAAGATGCATTTGAGAAATTAGAAAACAATGATAGAGAAGATTATAATAAAGAGAAAGAAGTTTATAAAACAAATTATGGAAAAAAATAAGGAATTATATAAACAAAGGTGTTTTCTATAAAGTAAAAATAAAAAAGTATCAGAATACTTTTGCTATAATGAAAGATAAATAGGGACATGTAAAGAAATGTCAAGCTTGGATTAGGGAAATTGTAGTAAGTTATATGGAAGAAATGTTTAGACGAAAAGAGACAATGTAAAAAATATAGGAATTAAAAAAATTCAGAACAAGTTAATAAGGAAGTTGAAAAAGAAATGACTCTCTATGAAATAGATAATCTGTTTAAACAGTTAAACAGAACTAGCAACAGGCCTCAGTGGAATTGGATTTGAAATGTATAAAAAATTTAGGAGCACACCAAAGAAAATATTTAGTGTTTTAATTAGTGGTTAAATGAAGGTTTAAATCATCAGGAACTATGTAGTGGAATATTAAAATTCATATGGAAAGAAAGAAGAAAAAGAAGATATAACGATTTGGAGACCAATGGGGTTAAATAATACAGATTATAATATATTTATGACAATAATACAGAAAAGATTTGAGAATGATTGAATATGTAATGGAAGAAAGTGTATATGGTATAAAAGGAACAGAGTGTCAAGAATTATTAATGACAGGGATAGAAATTGTGGACAATATTCTAAACAGAAGTGAGAATATAAAACTTATGGCAGGTAATATTAATAATGCTTTTGATTCAATATACCATCAGATGCTATGGGAAATAATGAGGATGCATATTTTTAGTAACAAAACTAAGCAGATGTATATGACAGTGTATGGTAATAATAAGCAATAATTTTAGTGAATGGAGAGGTAAGCAAATAAATAGAATTGAATAATGGTATACATTAGGGATGCCCTATGAGTAATATTTAATTTGCTTTAGTTATGATTATGGTAGTTAGTGAGGTTAATTTTAAAATAAAGAATGACAAAATATGTAATTCAACTAGGTATAGACATTCCAGTTTTAAGGACATATGCACATGATATTATAACAACTAAAACAGTGAATAGATCAGATAAGCTATATTTTGTTTAGCTGACTGTTTGAAAAACATAGATATGTCATTAAATAAAGACAAAATAGCAGGTAAATAATTCAGAGTGAAAGAACTCTTGATATTAGGAATACAGTTTGATAAAGAAGGAAGCAGTATTAAATGAATTGAAAGAACATTATTTTCTATGGAAAATACATAGATTAGCATATCAGAAGAATGTAAATTTGATAAATTCAGTATTATTTGGTAAAATAGCATACTTATTAAGTGTGGTTATGATTCCAGACATATAAGAGAAACAATTGTTAGGACTATTTTTCATTTATATGGGGTCCTATACGAAATCTAGCTAAAAGGTGAATATTTTACTTTAACAAAGGAAGAGTAATATGTATGTTTAATCTAGTCATGAATGCAGCATCTTTAAATTTTTATAAAATGTTGAAATGGATAAATAAAAAAATGAGAATTTAGTAACAAGATTGCTATAATGAAGAAATAGAAAAGTAGTAACAAAGGATAAAATGTGGAAAATAAAGACTGATGAGAAAAAGATTGAAAAACGTGGTATGAAAATATAATGAAAACATAATGAGACAAATATTATTGTGTTAATCCATGGGAGAATTTACCAGAGGAAACGATTAAAGCAATAAAAGAAAGAAAGAAGTGGTATAGTAATAAAATAGAATGTCAAGATTTTCTATGGAGATTGGGAATAAAAAAAATTGCCAATAAAAGCTAATATGCCATATAAAAAGAATAATGAGAGAATATGTTTGTGTTGCAGTGAAGACGAAACTACAAAACATGTTTTTTTTGAAGTGTAAAAGTAAGAAAATTGTAATATAAATTATGTACAGAATTTTTCAGAGGGCAGTAATATAAATATGAATATGATTGAATATGGGTATTATAATAGAAATAAAGAATCAAAATTAAATTTAGATAAAAAATATTTTATCTAATATGGAAATTATGGAATGAGAGTAAATGAAATCATGTTTAATGGAAAATGGATATGTCAATAACATTGAGACAAATCAGATCATGGTTATGGAAAAAAAAAGTGGGGGTTGAATTAAGAATAATGTAAATAAAAATAATAGGTTATGTATAGAAAAAGGAAAATTAAATTGCTTAATTGTATAATTTTGGAAATATGTACATTTATAGAAATGTAAATATGTAATAAATGTGTTATGTAAATAAGATGAAAAGAAAGGGCCCATACTCATTTTGATGATGGCCCTGGGATCTTTTTTATCCACATGCACTACCAACAAATCAGGCAGATTGAGCCTCAGTTTAATGTCTCATTTAAAGGATGACAGACTCAAGAGTGCAGTGCTCCATTGTGCTGCACTGCAGTGTCAGGAATACATTTCCCTGGTGTGGGAATAGAACCCACAGCCTTCTGCATAAAATGCAAGTGTGGTATCAGTTGCACCACTGTCACTGATTTTGAAATAGTATTAACATCTTTCCCGTAAGAAGAAACATACTAAGGTATCAAATTGTTGGACATCGTTCTCCCTAATATTGCCACCCTATGCACAACACCTACATAATCCATGCCACTAATCAAATATGACCACCACTTCATTGATTTACTCATTATTCTAATGCACCAGAATATATTTGGAAAGAGACTTCTATCTAAAATATATACAGTACTTAAGAAATCAACACTATGTCACAGATAAAGCTATTGGGATTATTTTAGACTTGTTAGTAATAACTCCGTAACTGAAGATGATAAAAAAACTAATACTTCAATCTTCAAAACAAACTACTTCATCACTAAGGTGGATGATATTCTGTTGGAAGTTCTTACACAGAACCTTTATCACAACACATAAAGCTGAAGTGATGTATAATAAAGACATAGGATGCTGGAGATGTAAACTAAATGCTAAACAATACCCAATAAGAGTAAAACTAATAAAAAAAGAAGCAAAGACCAGAAAACGGAGAACAAAATCCACTTGTTTAATTTAAATTTGCATTGTATTTATACATACATTCTTCTAACATCATGTTATGCATTGAATATATTATTCTTATTCAAGCAAATAATTTTTAGGTTTTGTAAATGTGCTTAGTGCGGAACGTTTTATATTATGTATGTTAGTTATTTGACAGGGAGTCTTGTTCTGAACAAATTGAATATTTATGAGCTATGTAACTGATTGGACAGATTATGTGTTCATAAATATAAAGGAAGTGAAGTTTTTATCTCTTATTAACTCTGAAGAATCTATTTGTTAATGGCAAAAGTTATTAGTTTTTAAGAGTATTTAAATTAAAGAAGTGGATTTTGTTCTCCATTTTTTTTTTTTGGTCTTTGTTTTTTTTTTTTTAAATGTTAAAGTTGACTGGCGGTATATCTTTTCTGACTGTATCAAACTTAAAACATATTAGGATAATATGAATTCTCTCTTACTGTCTGTTTTTAATGATAAATTTATGTTGACCAAATGTCTTATTTTATTTAACACACCTGTTCCCACTTGTGTTACAAAAAAAATACCCTCTTTAATTGAGTATCTTAACATTAGCAAGAAAAGTCATCACCAAGAGCTGGAAGACTGAGACGACTCTGACTCTGAAGGAATTTTTACACTTGGCAACTGAAGTTTGTCATCTTCAGCTTATCACAATCAAGACAAGAACATCTAGAATCATGTCTTCATATAATATATGGTTGAACTTCAAAGATCTGCTGGATAAACAGACTGTATTAATTAACAACTACTCTTATTGCATTTCTTTTTCTGTTTAAAAAGCTTTGTTTTATTGTAGACACCATTGTAAATAGTTAATTTAGTTGTTGTTTATTATTTTTCTTTCAGATATGTATATTTGTTTTATAATATTTCTATTATCATATATTAATGTTTTGTTGTTAACATTTTCAATAAAAGCAAATTGAGAAAAAAAAATATGACAACCAGTGGTTAACACTCACTGTGAGGGTACAACTTGACTTACTACCAAGCTTTTTGTCTTTAGAGACTACTCTGAGACAAATTTAATCCAGCTAACTGATGACCTGATTAAATTTAAGCCCCTTCCTCACCTTGATGACTCCATCTTGCAAGTTGCACCATTTGTGGATAATTTTTATGCCAACCTCAAAGCATTCAGGGCAGCATCTGTCCCCATACAACACAAATATAATGCCAAAGCCAACAATAAGCTCCTATGGTGGAATGCTAGAATAAACAAACTATACAATAACAGAAAGAAAGTCAATGCTCATGAAATCAAGCTACTCCATCATTTGAAGATATAGTCGGAAAGATCAAAAAAGACCTTAGAAAGAAAATCAAATCCTCCAAAAGTAAATATGAATTGCTACCTTTTCTAAGGATGATCATAAAGCCTTCTTCAGCTGTCAGAAATCTTAGATGCCCAGCAATACTCAGAGCTAATGTAGAAATCATTTACTCAACCCTTGAGGACATAGCCAGCATACTAGCAGATGAATTCACCTCTGACTTTATTCCCTGTCTCCTAACTTTCTCCAGTTTACTAGTATACCCACAGCACCCCCTCCTGATCACCTTAGAGTAGGTCTAGAATACTTAATCTAAGGCCAAAAACACTCTGTCCATGGATCCTGACAAGCTGCCTTCTTGGTAGGACAAGATACTGTCTGAAAGATTCACTGCTAAGCCTGTTCAGCATCATCCTATGCATTGTTTTTGTGCCAGAAAAATTAAGCATTATGGTAATCCCCCTGATTAATAAGAGGGTATTCACTATTGATACTGGAAACTACAGATCTGCATGTCTCACCAGCATTATCTGCAATGCATTGGAAGTCATTAACAAAAACATAAACTAAAGAAGAGAACCAGGATACCAGTGGACACCAAACCCCAATGATGAGAGTAAAAACACTAATTTATTGAACCAAGTTGATGGTTATTAAAAATCCTTGAAGTGCGTTAAATCGCATACACTTTTCATCACAAAGTATACTGTGACGAAAAGTGTATGCGATTTAACGCACTTCAAGGATTTTTAATAACCATCAACTTGGTTCAATAAATTAGTGTTTTTACTCTCATTGTTGGGGTTTGGTGTCCACTGGTATCCTGGTTCTCTTCTTTAGTTTGTGTCATTGTGTGCTTCTTAAATTAACAAAAACATAAACAATCTGTAAACCTTGAATTCCAGTCACTTTTTGTTTCTAACTTACAAATCCTGCCTCTTGAATCTGGTGGGCTTCTTTGAACGTGTCACTGATGCATTAGATTCAGGCAAATCTGTTTGCATTGGCTACCTGGACCTGGCCAAAGTCTTTGACATGATTACACATTTTTGACATTATCAACAAGCTCATTAAACTAAATGTAAACCCCTATGTTACCCTGCTCGATAGCAAACTAAATGTAAACCCCTTTGTTACCCTGCTCGATAGCAAACTAAATGTAAACCTCTGTGTTACCCTGCTCGATAGCAAACTAAATGTAAACCCCTTTGTTACCCTGCTCGATAGCAAACTAAATGTAAACCCCAGTGTTACCCTGCTTGATAGAAAACTAAATGTAAGCCCCTATGTTACCTTGCTTGATAGCAAACTAAATGTAAACCCCTATGTTACCCTGCTCGATAGCAAACTAAATGTAAACCCCTATGTTACCCTGCTCGATAGCAAACTAAATTTAAACCCTTATGTTATCCTGCTCAATAGCAAACTAAATGTAAACCCCTATGTTACCCTGCTCGATAGCTAACTAAATGTAGACCCCTATTCTACCCTGCTCGATAACAAACTAAATGTAAACCCCTATGTTACCCTGCTCGATAGCAAACTAAATGTAAAGCCCTATGTTACCCTGCTCAATAGCAAACTAAATGTAAACCCCTATGTTACCCTGCTTGATAGCAAACTACATTTAAACCCTTATGTTACCCTGCTCAATAGCAAACTAAATGTAAACCCAATGTTACCCTGCTCGATAGCAAACTAAATGTAAACCCCTATGTTGCCCTGCTTGATAGCAAACTAAATGTAAACCCCTCTGTTACCCTGCTTGATAGCAAACTAAATGTAAACCCCTATGTTACCCTGCTGGATAGAAAACTAAATGTAAACCCCTATGTTACCCTGCTCGATAGCATACTAAATGTAAACCTCTATGTTACCCTACTCGATAGAAAACTAAATGTAAACATCTATGTTACCCTGCTCGATAGCAAACTGGCTAAGTGACAAAACTCAGTCTACTATTGTGGGTGGCATGTTTCTTTCAAAAAGAGTAGGCACCAGTGTTGTCCCCCAGGGACTGGTCCTAGGACCACTTCTGTTTGAAATTTACTTTTCTGATGTCAAGGCTGACATCAAGGGCCTGTGGCTGAGCAAGTTTGCAGATGACTGCAAACTTAAAGATGACTTCAAGGTTTTTCAGGAGGGACTAACTCACACCAATAAGTGATGCCTGGACCATGGCCTAAAACATAATGCCAAGAAATGCAGCATTGTGTCTTTAGGCAAAACTAGGCACCTATAAACCTAACACAGAGGTGACACCCCTTTGAAAGGTGACTCTGCCATTAGGAATCTCGGCACTTTCATTGACAGTGAACTATTCTTTTATCACCATATCCACTACTGCTGGAAAATTCTTTTGCCTTGCCAGACTAATCACCAACGGTATTTTTTCTAATTTAAGGAAGTTATCATCCCTCTCTATTCCCCTGTCATTAGCCCCATAATAGAGTATAACAGCTCCTTTGATATGTATCTGTCTAAGTATATGACCCAGCATGACAGAAAGTGGCATTTCCTCACTATGATAATCAAAGGCATGTCTTCTTAGCTGCCTTAAAATGCTTTCTCTGCCTTTTTTGTGTTTTTTTTACAAACTATTCCAAGATGATCTGTGTTTAGCTTGGAGATTCTCAGAGGAGTACTTGTGGCCTGAAAATTTAAAATATCATCAAAATTCACCTGAGATCTTAATTTCCACTGAAACATAATTAGGACCTGCTGATGAGATAGATCTCAGAGAATCCCTCTTTTATGGAATAGGCTTCTGTTGGATGTAAAGCAAATTATTTCTCCTGACTCTCTAAGTATAACCTGGATGAATGGATGGGAAATCATAAATACACCCACGATCTGGCTTCTCAGAGCTTCATTGCAAGGGGGGTGAAACTAGGTATACATTAGTCATCCCAATAGGTACCTAGAATTTTGACATTATCAATAGGCTGTAAATGGTCCTCTGGATCAACAGACTGGTATTGACCTATGAACCCGTACCCTCAGGGTATCCAAATTTTGAAGTTTACAGTTATCCCAGATTTTGGACATATCATCATTTAAGCCTTCTACTTCTAAAATTTCCTCCAAAATCTAGTCAAAACTTCCTGTGAAAGAGTATCATTTCAGAAAACATTTTGGGTAATGCCAATATTGTTCTGCATATTCCCTTCCTTCACTTTTTTTGAATTTTTCTAATATCAAGGCTTGATCTGAGTGATGTATCAGTTGTTTTTGCTCTGCACATCTGTTTGGTAATGTGGCCGCTATTTAATCTTACCCAAGTGTTATATTTGCCCAAGAAGTGTGAATGAATTCTTGCCTTCACTTTCTGCAATTGCATCCTGCATGCCAAACATATGCATATATTTCTCTGAGTAACTTCCTTCCAAGGGGACCCGAAATTTTCTAGGGCCTGTGAAGATTTCTGTCCTTCTATTGACAATATTTCAGTGTGCTGCTTAGACCAACAAACCAGACTGAAATATTTATATTTCTCCCATTAATGAGTTTTTATCTTTAATTTTCAACTTAGGGGAAACAGAATACAAATGACTAGTCCAGATAAAGTCATTTTAGCTAGCAGATCTAGGAGACTCTCTCTCTTTCATGCCATCCATGTGGGAGGAATAGAGATGAATTGTAGAAGTTTCAAGTAGTTAACTCTGTTAAGTAGGTTGATGGATGAATGTTCTTACCCTAATCATTAGACCAGTAACACTTGTCCATTTACCTACTTAACGGATAACAGACCTGACTTGATCTTTCTGGATTACCTTTGTTTTAATTTTCAACTTGGGAGAAGATAATATTGCAGCCAGAGTGACATACATACTTTGGCAAGAACATCTTACTGTTACATATTTTTTCTGTCTCTTTTTTTTTTCTTCTGTTTTAAGTCCTGCTCTTTCTCGTATTACTACAAGCATTTTTCTTCTTTCTTTTCTTTATTTTTATTTTATTTTGCTTCCTGTTTTCCCACATAAAACCTTATTCAGGCACTTATCTTAACTAGATTTTTATGCTCTTGTCTGTTCAGTTGGGGTTCCCCAAAGCAACTCTGTTTGTACCTAGCATTTTGCAATGTGTGTTAACATATTTCTCCTTTTCTTAACAACTACAAGCCCATTCATATTACATGTCAGCAATATAATTCCAGACATTTAGTCAGAGATATGTTATTACTGTGGCCCTTACTAAGCTCTGACAATCTCACCCCTAACCTTTCCCACTCAAGTATCCGATCACCTCCCTGATTAGTTTGCATTCAAAACATATCCATTTAAATAAAATGTGTACCTTTTTTAGTCCAGTGTTACAGTCTGTTGCAGTAAATCTCCCGTTTCCCCAAAACAACATCCTAACTAAAACAATATACATACAGAACTGCTTTCTGTAACCCCTCCCCCCATATCTGAAGCACCAGCTCCCAAATAACTGTCTTTGGAAATGCTTATTTTTATTAATGTACCTTACTGAAAATGTGTGCTTTTGTGGTGTTAGGACTGTCCTTACCAGAGGTCTAGTCAGTATTACCATAGAAACAGTAATGTTCTTTTAATCTAAGCCAATTTAAATGATTCACTCTGCAGAATGCTAATTTTCTTGGGTGTAAATGGTTGTTTTTCTGCAGTTTCATCTATTTCTAACTCCCTTCTTGTTCTCCGTGAAACTAGAACTCTTAACCATATATCTGCCTAAGATTAGTTTTTTCCACCTCCTCCTGTTCTTCTACACTAACTAGTCTACATGATTCTCCTTTCCTTTCCGTTCACCCCCCCCCTTTTTGTAAGCCACACATCCTTAAGATTCTCAGAATCATTTTATTCTCCAGACATACCAGCAAAAGCCACAGAGCGTGACAAGCTTTGTGGACATGTCTTAGCCAGATACTTTTAATCAGGATGACTAATACAAATCATCTTACCACACCAACGTGTTGAAATGTTTTGTAAAAGGCAAAAAATTCAACAGTGCAGCTCTAGATTTTTTTTGTTTGCCAAAGCACAGATCTATTGTTTCTCACCTTTCCCACCCCATGGACTACCACTCACCTTTCTACTCTACATATATAGTCCTTAATGAATATTCCTGATTAAATAAACACATCATACTTTTCAGTATAAACATATTCCGTAATAAAACTGCTTTGTTAGAAAACCAAATGTTCAAGGATTTTTTTTTTAGTCTTTTGACAGTTTTTAAATAATAGAGCCACTTAACTATGTGTTTAATGTCCCTGGCAAGCAATTTACATATTTTACTATGCACTATTTCCATAGACAATGATTTTAATGAGTTCCTTGTTCTCCCAGTGTGTATCTTGTATTTTCCCATTCCTTTTCCATAGCTTCCTTTGGAACATTACAGAAATGCTTAAAAGACATTTTCTTATAGATGTTTAGACCTGCCCAGCTCTGCCAAAGTGTTAGCCTGGCTGTTTGTTGTCTCAGGACTGTCACCACCAGTGGATGACTCATCCAATTTCTTCTTAAGATCCTGTCATACTTGCTGGAGCTCCATAACAGTTTCAAGTCACAAAGGGCAGAAGACCCTTAACTACAGAAGCTTGAATTTTTGGTTCATCTCCTTACAATTTCTTATGACAGAATGACTACACTTCTTTGGACAGGGTCTGTCCAGAGTATTTATTATTTCAAAGCATCCAATTTTTCCTATATTAAGAAGTGTACCTTTTCTATCAAATGTAAGAATTGTACTTTTTCTTCCAGAGTTTGAACAGAATTTTGTCTTTGAGCTAGTAGGATTGAACTTTAATTAATTTTGGCCATGGCTGTTTTCTAGACCCTTGCTTTAGGATTCCAGTACATGTATTAATACAGTGTGCACCCCCTCCCACACACAATTAACTAACACAGCTATTCTATCTCTGAGGTCATTGCTACCACTGAAAAAATTCCAAGTAGCTTTACCTGAAGATTTATGGAACATATGGAAAAGGTTTGTTACGCAAGCTTATAACAGAGCTCGGGTTACCAGTTGGCATAATGGTTAAGGTCTTCGCCTCCCATCCACAAGGTACAAGGTTCGATCCTAAACTCCAGCTAATGCCTGTTTGGAGTTTGCATGTTCTCCCTGTGTCTCTGTGAGTTCCTTCTACCTCCAAAAAACATGCTGAGCTTTTCCATCTCAAACTCACCAATGAATGGAGAGCAGCAGTGCCGACTCTACATGGTGCCGTTTAGGGGGAAGAGTTGTATAGACCAACCACTTTAGCCATATATTGTGGTGTGCAGCATTCTCAGGATAGGAGAACACAGATCACAGACTACACCCATGGCAGGGCCAGTCACTTGACTGTGAAAAATATGCCTCTAGGTGATTCGGTCATGTTGATTAATGTCACTAAAATGGCCATGAGTAGTTACGGGTGATAAGTGAGTTGAGGTCCAGGCTTACTTCAACCTAAGCCAGGCACACATGCCAACAGTGGGAGAGGTGTATGTGCCCTTATTGTCCAGTGTATGCCCGCCATAACCAGCAGCCCTGAGTTATCATCCGATGTCCAGTTGCCCAGCCTGGGTTTGCTCTGTTGAGCGAAAGTTGGGCATAAAACCAATCAACCTGATAAACATGAACTAAGAATTGTTACTCTCACTGTAAGTTCACTGACAGGATAGAGCTTGGAAGTGGATGACATGATAGTATGCAGGAGGCTGGATGTCCTATGTATCCAGAAGACAAGATGGAAAGGCAGTGCAGCAAAGCCACTTGGCCTGGGATCCAGAGTCTACTACTCAAGAGGAGGACAGGCTAGAAATGGTGTCAGAATTGTGGTGAGAGACAGGCTTCAGAGTGCAGTAAGGGATGTCATTAGAATTAGTGACAGACTCATGGTAATCAGACCCCCATTGCAATGACAGGGCATTATTCATAATTTCAACATATGCCCCACTGTAGGGTTGTGATAGTGAGGAAAAGAGTGCCTTCATACAGCAGATTCCGGACCTATTAGATAAAGCAGGACTACATGAATTGGTGCTGATGATGAGTGACTTGAATGCACATATCGGGACAGACAGAACAGGATATGAGGACTGCCTGGGTCCGCATAGGTGGGGCAACAGGAATAAAGAAGAAGGGCTCATTTTAGACTTCTGTCTGGCAAATGGCTTGATAGTAGTCAATACTTGACAGTCACAAGATCACATACATGACTGACCCACATGCAACTCAGGTAGATTTCCTCCTAGTAAGGAAAGGACACTGGGATAGAATCAGTGATTGCAAAGTCATCCCCAGTGAAACAGTTGGCTCATAGCATAAACCACTGGTTGCCACAATCAGCTGCAAGCAGTGGTCAGAGAAGGCTCTAAGGTCAACAGAGACCAGGCTGAACACTGGAAATTGACTGGAGAGAAAGTACAACAGTTCAAGGAATTATCCGGGGCTCTAGCACCCCAAGAAGAAGAGGAAAATGGTGGAGTTGAAGAAGAATGGCAGCACATCAAAACAGCATATGTGAGGACTACAGAACAGATATGTGGCTGAGCCAGGTATGGAAATAATGTACACAGGCAAAGCTGGTGATGGAAGTCATCAAAAGAAAGGAGTGCAGGAAAAAGTGGGAGATAGGAAAGACAGACCGGGCTAGGAAGGAATATTGGTTGGCTACCAAAGAAAGGAGTTGCAATAGCAAAGAATAGGGCATCGGAGGCACTCTACCAACTTCTGAAAAGTGACTCAGTAAGTGGTACAAAGAAACTATATCAGGTTACAAGGCAAAGACAGAAAGAAAAGAAGATAGTCAGACACACTTCATAAGGGATGCCAGCAACAACCTGCTCACCAGGCCACAGGACATCACAGGCAGATGGAAGGAGTACTTCCAAAAGCTCCTAAATGAAGAAAACCACACAGAAGCTGTCATGCCCCAGACAAAGCCTAAAATAAGAGAAGAAGAGGTGCCCACCATAGAAGAAGTAAGAATGAAGAAGTAAGAACAGCACTAAGGAAGATGAAGTCAGGGAAAGCAGCAGGTTCAGATGAGGTCACAGCAGATATGATAAAGATGCTGGGTGAGATAGGGGAGAAATGGCTCCTGAGAGTACTCAAAGCAGTGTGGAGAGAAAGGCATATCCCAGATGACTGGAGAATAAGCATACTTATGCCATTCTACAAGAACAAAGGGGACATCCATAACTGTGGGCAGTACAAAGGGAATAAATTCCTGTCACATTGCATGAAAGTTCTGGAAAGGATAATTTATAAATGGCTGTGAAGAGTAGTATAAAGTAAGATGGGAGAGGAGCAGTTCAGATTCAGATGAGGACAACTGACTCAATGTTTGCATGATACAGATAGTTGAGAAGAAGCTACAGATGAGGAAAGAGTCCAACTGGACATTCCCAAACTTGGAGAAAGCATATGACAAGGTCCAAGGAAAGCTGATTTGGGCAGTACTGAAGTGGTTTTAAGTCCCAGAAACATAGTTAGAATCAGTGCAGGCTATGCACAAGGTCACAATAACTCAAGTATGAACAGTGTTTGTTCTCACATAAGGGTTCCAGTGGGTGTAGGTGTACATCAGGGTTGAGCTCTGAGCCCACTGTTGTTCATACTGATGATAGACTACATCATGAAACAGGTCATAGGAGACAGATCAACAAAGTTGCTGTATGAGGATGATGTCGCATTACAGGCAGACTCTGAACAAGAACTTCAGCAAAGGATAAGGGAATGGAATGCAAAGCTGAAGGTACATGGGATGAAACTAAGTACAGATAAGACAGTGGTAATGGCAGCAAATTGGGAAAATCAGAAGAAGATGAGAACTGAGATAGAAGGAACGAAAGTGTAACAGGTTAACAGCTTCAAGTATCTGGGAGAGATGGTTGAAGAAAATGGAAGTCTGAATGAAGAGGTCAAAGCTAGAATCAGATGGGCTGCAACCAAATGGCACAGAGTGTCAGGTGTAGCCTATGACAGAAGAATACCAAAGAAGCTGAAAAGTAAGGTGTCTAAAACAGTGGTGTGACCAGTACTACTGTATGATACAGAAACCTGTGCAGTAAAGGCAGAGCAGATGAGGAAGTTAGAGGTGATGGAAATGAAGTGCCTGAGATGGGTTGTATGATGTATGCTGTGGGACAGAGGAAGAAATGATGACGTAACAGCAGAAGCCAAAGTAGCTGCAATTGCAGAAAAGATCAAACAGAACAGATTACAGTGCGTTGGGCATATGTGCAGAAAAGCAGAAGACAATTTGGTGAAAAAGATTTGGTTCAGACAGGAAGAAGGTAAGAGGAAATTATGGCATCCAGCAAAGAGGTGGATGAACTGTGTGAGAGAAGATGTGTAACAGTCAGGCATGAGTGTCAAAGAAGGCAGGAGTATGGCACTGAATTGAGAGAGAGATGGGAACAGTTAACACAACACCCCATCCCCATGTTGAAAATGGGAAAAAGGGGGTTGATGGTGATTAATGATGAGCGAGGGTTACCAGTAAATAAAGGGTAACATATAAGTAAAAGAACAGAGGGAAATGGTACGGCATCAGAAAGGTATGAGTAAAGAAGGAATGGCAGGTAGTTTTATTTTGTGCTAGTGTACCATGATTTCACTGAAAAGGTAGTTTAAATTATAAGGAAGTGTTAGTTGCTGTTATAAGTCAGCACCTTGTGTATTTTTTACCAAATGGAGTGAAAGCAGTTTATAGTGGAAAACGAAACATTAAGGAACTTGTTTCATATTCATTAGTCAAAATATATTAGGGTTATAGAGACACTAAAGTATTTGCTAGATATAAGGAACATAATAAAATGCTGAAACACACTGAGATATAAACTACTGGTAAAATACATTTCAGGGAAAGTTATATCAGTTAAAGAAATGTTATTTGTGCACTTAAATGCTATTGCAAAGAGCCAAAGTGGCATACAGGGCAAAGCAAACTAAATGATGTATGAGAGATGTTGAAAATTGTAATGAAAACTATGTGACAGCATAGCATTAGCTGAAGTACCATCAAAAAGTGCAGAAGTCATGGAAGAGATGGCATTAGGACAATAAAATAGGAAGAGGGGAGGTGATGAGGAGCAGGCTTTAAGACTTTTGAAAGCTAAATACATTTTGCGATTTAATTCTCTATATCCATTAGGCATTAGTGCAAAAAGATAGTGGGAAGTGAGTGTGTAACATGTGTATGGGATTGATGTTGTTAGTAATTATTTTTAATTCCATGAGAACACCCACACTATTGTCTATTTCACTTACAAAATAATTTTAAAATATATCCCTTTCTCTATTATTTTTTTCATTATTATACACTTTTTTATATTTTTGATTTTAAGTAGTTCCCATGCCTAATTTTTCAGACTCACAGTAGAATACGTATTATGGTTGTTTGAGGAATCGTTTTCACATCAGTACTTAATGTGTACACACATATACAAGCACATTCAGAAGAACAGAGAGACAGACTCCTATACAAATACATAGAAACAAACGCACAAAAAAAACTGTGCCAAACTGTTATAGTCAGTTTGTTGAGAAGACACACCTCAGATGTCTCACTGAGATCAGAGGAATGACAGAAAAAATCATAGAATACAAGGCAGGCATTAAAAGCCCCATGTGCCTCTTAACTTCCCTGATTTTGCTACATAGTTCTGCTCTCCCTCTCATAGAGTGTTTGATTTCCTGGTAAACCACTGTGGTGTAAAGTCAGTTAATAATGGCAGAGTTTTATACTTCTTGTTTAGGGAATGTCTGCTTACAAACTGCCTGTTACAGTTAAAAGATGGTGGTAAAACCCATCTCTGTCTCTCTCACTCATGCTTCTGTCTTTCTTTGTTTCTCAGATATGTACAGCCAGGGTTTCACTTCACAATCTCAAATTACTGAAATCCCGAATTTCAGTAACCCGAGACTATAAAGTCAAACCATTCACAAAACCAAAACCCACAATCCCGAATCACAAATCATGAACATACATACACTACATAACACACACACTATTCTACCCACAGCACACAAACCACACAACCCTACACTACATATAAGCAGGGAGGCAAGCCCCCCTGCACCCCCCATGTGGGGGGGGCTGTGCCCCCACACCACCTACTTATATATACCAACTCCGAGGTCGCACATAACATAAAAAAAAAACTCACACCATGCTATCCTCCACTCGCTCGCACACAAATACATATCACACATACACAAACACCAACAAATCCAACACTCACACTCATACTTACACCTCCCTACCCTTACTCACACATACAACATAAAAAAACACACGCAAACACTCACTCACCTGCAATTTCAGCCACCATAACACTACATGCGATGCACCGAAAATGCATAAGCATGGATTCAAGATATCTGAATTCACTCTTATGCACTTTTAGCATTCTGGTTTTAGGCTTCATGGTCTTGAATTACTGAAATTAGAGATTTCAGTAATTTGAGATTTTGAAGTGTAACCACAACAAGAGATGCACGCACACAAGCACGTGTGCATGCACACACACACACAGACACACAGACACATGTGAGCAAATGCATGTACTCCATGTGCATACACACACACACACACACACACACACACACACACACACACATACTTGTGTTCTTTTTTTTTCCTTTATTTCCTTTTTTAAATGTTATGCTCACTAACCAGTAAAACTGATTTTATTCAACATAACAACTGCAGCTGTTTTTTTTATTCTAAACTTCATGGCACCTTAATATGCTGGTCTGAAGTGACATACATTTTTTTTTAATTGTCATCACTTATACATTAACACCATGTTGGAGAGTATTTGCCTTCCAATCAGGTGGAAGATGTATGCTTTGGTCATACTCTAAAAACAAAGCATGAAACAAGATATTGGAATGCACCTGTCTCTAAGAATATGACTATGTAATGCCAATTCCTGTTGGTGAAAATTATACAAAAGGATATAAAATAACAAGAACGTTTAACTTGAATAAAGTCTGCAGTGGCCAGAGCTGAAGGCGTCAGGAAAAAAGACATTTGTCTGGTCCTTTGGTCTCTGTTTTAGTGTGTTTCAGTATCATTCCAATGTTTCTCCTGTGTAGTATGTTTGTTCTGAGTTAAATAATAATGTTTATCAATCATTCATTTTGTTTTCTTTTGTATTAAATGCATCAAGTAAAAGAATTTCCAAGATGAAGCATTAGAAATGCAAAAAAGAAAAGGGATATATTACCTGTGATTGAAAGTCCAGAAAATCCAGTAGACACCTTAGATACATCAAATATCTATCATCAAACTCTTGATTATATTAAATTAAAAGATATGGATTTAGGAGATGATATAATCTCTGGAGCAGATATTTTCCCTGGGTATGGGGCTGCAAAAGCTATTTGGGAGCTGAGAAAACTATCCAAACTAGTTGAGGTATTGGCAAATGCCACTTTCAATGCAGTCCTTGACATTACTGTTGAAATGACAGCTATACAAACTATGGTTTTACAAAATCGAATGGCATTAGATTACATACTAGCATCCCAAGGGGGTACATGTGCTTTAATAGGAGAACAATGTTGTACATTTATTTCAGACACAACAGAATCTGTAAAAGCACATTTAGACATGATTGCACAAGTGTCTCAACATACTAGAAAAAACTGGAATGCTGACTGGAGTGAATGGTTTAGTAGTCTATTTACAGGATGGACAGGAAAGATCATTATATTTTTAATTTCTTTTATTGTTATTGTAGTGCTTGGTTGCATATTATTTACATGTATTAAAGTCTGCTTAACAAGAAAGTTACTGTTGTTAATTATCATAATGAAAAAGTATTATCAAATAATGCTGAATTTGTATCCCTGGTTTAAAATAAAACAAAATTGTTAAAGTATGCTCAACAAACTATTAAGGTTGAAAGTAATTCTGCTACAAATATGTAACATAAATAAGGTATAAAATAAAGCTTGCTTAACTGTAGAAATAGAGTTTAGCAATATGTGATTAGCATCCATACTAAATGACTGTGGCTTGAAAAATAAGGAATTTGCTTAATGCACATGTCTCCTACAGAATCAGCAAAAATGTATGCATTTCACACTGTCAGCAAAAAAGCTGACTTCTTACAGACTTAAAAACAGGATGTATGCATTTCACTTGGTCAGTAAAAGCAAAGATATGAAAAACATGATGTATGCAGCTTCTTTAAAGAATGGAAAACAGGACATGTTTCTATCATATGACACTGTTAACTAAAGATATTTGAGCATTTGTCCACAAGGTGTTTCCTTAAAAGACAATACCGTTACAGGATGAAAATATGTATTTCTGCAAACACCAGCAAACAGATGTTCTCATACAAAGTCTGAAAAAGAATACCAAGAGAAAAACAGGATTTGAACTGTGTGACTAAAACTGTATATAAAAACTGTAAATCAAATTATGTTAGAGATAAAGGTATTTGTGTAGGAACACACTTGTTCCAAGGTAATATTGTATCTCTCATATCATCCATGCTGTTTGAGAAGTAAAGTAGAACAGTACCTGAAGCTGCAACAGTAGTTTGTGTGATTTGTTATAAAAAAATCTTTTATTGGTTACTGTTTTTAAAGTGACAGAGTTTTAGGTGCTGCATCAGTGTACACTTTGCAAGCTTCTGTGGGCAACAGAGTGTGAATGCAATTATAACTAAACTTTGATTTCAGCAAAACCCAGCCAGCAAGACTGAGTGTCTTAAGAAGACTTCAGATCCATCACAGTAAGCAGCACCTTATCATTAAATTTTCAATGGCAAGCTAGCCTGCTTTCGAACACAGAGGGAGTGGTAAGCCCTGTAGAGGGTCACTTCAGTCAAATTGCAGTAACTAACATTTGTACATTTGTGTAAATCCTAAACAGAGGTACTCCAGTTTATGCAGCTTGCAGTAGTAAAGATTCTCATATGTCTGAATCCAGATTGAGCCTGCAGTCCAGAAAAGTCGCAGTGCCGTTAATTATTCAAGAAAAGGTGGACATCTACTTTCACAGCATCTCACTGCCTGTTGTGTTTCACCAGCTTCTCGAGTGACTCTGAAAAATTTCCAGCCATCAGCAACAACAGCCTGATCACCTGTTTTCTTGCTAACTGGTGAGACTTTTTTCGATGTCACATTTTTAGTATGGATGCTATTAGGCAGAATTCAAGCAAGTGTAAGCCAAGCTTTGCTTTTAATGTAGCAGAACAACCAGAGAAAATCTGGAATAAGTTGCAATGTTGGTATACACAGCACATTAGTAAAAGTAAAACCTTATTAGGGCAAGTTGACATACAGGCATTATGTAAATGGATTGTAACATTTGATTGGCATTTGCAACAGAAAAATGAAGTATATCATAGTAAATGTTTATTGTGTGATTCAACAGAAACTGCGTTTTGTGTGCCATGCCATAAAAAGTATTGCATGATATTGCTAAAAAATAACTGTGAAAACAGACCTTTTCATGATAAAGAATTAACTAAGGGTAAAGTGTCTTCATTATGTCTAGATGTAAAGCAGTTATGTCCTGTTAGTACATTAATTTCCAAATTACAACAGTTACATCTGTAAATCTTGTGACACCCTTTAAAATTATGTACAAGCGTGGAATGATGCCATGACTACACATACAGATGAGGACAGGAACAAGGCTTATGATACATTGACAGAAGAATTTAATAAATTCTTAAAAGACAAACAGGGTGAGTTTAAAAAGTTCAGGAATGACATCCAAGACCTCTGTCAAAAGTGCATAGGAGCCCTGCAGTCAACAGAGGAATCTAATATCAGGTATCATAAATACTTTAAACAACTGCAGACAGAAATGACAGAACTTAAACAGGATTTGAAGGAAAAGGAAGGAGAATTAGATGAATCAAGAGAGACTAACCTACAAAATACTGTATTGATATCCCAGCTTAAGGAAGAGTTAAAAATACAAAACCAGTACAAACTATAGAACATGGACAGGGAACCACTACAGATTTGTATACACAGTCTTGGTTATTACAGAGTTTACCACAGTGGAATGATAAAAAAGGCATATTTTATAACATGCTTGCATTTGAAGAATGGGTGGCATATACAGAAGGATATGGTATATGGATAGATGCATTACTTAGATGTGTCTGGATTTTCATACCCAAATGTTTTAAAGCTTTTATTTAGTTAAAGCAAGATGCTTCTCAGTTAAACACTAAAGCAGGACATATGACAACAATTCTAATGGCATTTACACAAGGGCAGCCACTCACAGCTAAGTTGTTAGAGATAATTTCAAAATTACTATTACAGATAAATTAATGGAACAAAGTGAACATTTTAAGCTTGCCTTTCAAATCATATATCAAAAATCAGACAGAGACATGGGAAAAGATAAATACAAAAACAGCTAATACATTGCTTTTTAGAGCAAGTCAAAGGGGTTCCAGGGGATATTAAATGTATCTATGAAGACAAACCTGATACCATCACTGATTTGGTACAAAAATTAATGAGGGGACAGACTATGGCCGATGATGGGACATTGTACTCATATCATATCTTTGCATTTAAAGATGATAGTGAGCCATTTGAGGTAATTGGTGAAGTAAAAAACAGGGGAAGGCAACGGTGGTGTGACCAACCTCCAGCAGAAAGAGATGCATCTGCACCACCAGCTCCTGCCTCTGTGTCTATATCACCAGGATCAGGCACAGATAATGAACAAAAGGCAAAAACATGCTTCTTTTGTAAAAAATAGGACATGTTAATCAGAATTGTGATCATTACAAAGTCTGGCATAAAAAGAAGGAATGACAGGGGGTGTTTCCAAAAACAGAGCCAAAAAATTACAAGAAAAGTCAGAAAAGCAGGATTATGTACAAAAGCCTTACAATATTGGTAAAAATGACTATAAGGGCCATCAGTATACAGGAAAAGGGAAAGTATTACCTGTAGATGTTCAAGCAGTTTTGCCTGTAAATCTGAAACATTTGATATAACAGACAAAGGGAATAGCTAGGAAACAGTTAAGAAAAAAGATTACAAAAGCCTAAATATGTAGATCACTCAGACACAGAGGGAGATGGCAAGCAAAAATATGAGGTATGTCATATTGCATTTGACAATAAATTGGAGGATGAGTGGATCTCCTTACAATAGGGATGTGTACCCCCTCTACTCTGGTATCTTTCCTGACCACTTTTAAAAAGGGTTGAGATGGACGACCACTGATTGATATCTGGGTAGAGGGGTCCCTATGGAAGAATGTCTTATTAGACACAGGAGTAGCAGTATCTGTCACAAACAGACAGTTACCTGTAAATCCTATAAAAAAGGTTTGCATTTCAGCATTTAATGGCACAGGATACTATGCAGTGAGCAGCCAAAGTGTGGACATAAAGTTTAGACAAGAGGGACAAACGTGGAAGGGTGCATTTTTAATGCATCCATCTTGCTCAAATACCATTATTGGTATGGACATTTTAGGGCCTTTAGGCATAGTAATTGATCTACCTAATGGGATTCTGTGGATAGCAGACAAGCAAAAAGGAGAGGGAGAGAAAAGTACAGGTTGCTATGCAATCTCTATACCTGATAAACCTGACAGACCTACAGGATATGTGAATACAGACAGGGAGGAAGTGTGGAAGTATTTACAACAGCAATTCCCAAATCTGTGGTCCAAGGGTCCCAGTGATTTTGGGAAACTAGAAAGCCCAGTAGGTGTGGGAAGTGATCAAGACTATATATCACCTTTTCAAAAACAATATTCTATCCCTAGGGTGGCAGAAGAACATATGGAAAATGTATTGCAGAATGAGAAAAGGAAGGGATTATACAAAAAGCCAGCAGTCCTACAAATTCACAAATCTGGCCAGTCAAGAAAAAAGATGGTAGTTATCATCTTGTTATTGATTTATGGAAGGTTAATCAATATACTACTCCTAGAGCACATTTGATTCCAGGAGTCCCAGAGTTGGCTGCACATATTAAGCCACAAAGTAAGTGGTTTACAGTTATAGATTTTGCTAATTTTTTTTTTTGCAGTACCACTCAGAAAAAAAGATTGGCCAAGATTTGCCTTTACATTTAAAAAACAGCAATATGTCATGACAAGGTTACCACAAGAATTTCAAAATAGTCCAGTTATTTTTCATCATACAGTATGATCCATTCTACAACATTTGGAAAAGGATGATTCAGTGTTACATTACATTGATGACATTTTGATTCAGTCAGGCAGTCTTTGCAAAATGGATGGCACTTTTCAGAATGAAAACTGTCACTATACAGACAGGGGGCAAATATTATTTGTCCAATTATATGGGCTATGAAGGGAAACAGCATAACTGTTTAGAAAAGATAATGACACTGGGACAAAGGCAGATGCTGTACAGGATTTGCCATAGTTCCAGAGAATCCATAACTGGGTTCTCCCGAACTAATCAAGTTACCAGGACACATGTCAGCTCAAAGAGTTGAACTGGAGGCAGTACTATATGTGCTAAAGTATTACAACCCTGTTAAGATTATTTCAGATAGTGCTTATGTAGTAAATTCTTTAAGACTGCATATGGAAACCTGGGTAAGGTGAGGATTTGTAGATAGTGCTGGTAAACCATTACGGCATGCTGAAGTATTAAAAGGTATATATAAAGTTATAACAATATCAAATCAACAGGGACAGTACAGCATTCTGAAAGCAAAAGCACATCAAAAGCCAACTGGTGAAACTTACAGGTTAAATGCGTTAGCTGATACTTTGGCAAAACAAGCAGCAGAAAATGGAAAAGAACTTCCAGAATATGAATATGCCATTGTAGAAGTTAGTGTCTTAAAAGAGTTAGACGAAGAGTCAATTGAAAAAGACCTTGTAAATATACAAACACAACAGAGCTGAAAAGAAGAAACTGATCAGTGCAAACTAGCAGGTATACCACCAAAGGAGTACTATGTATACACATGTTGCCATATGTACCATTTCAGTTGGCACGCCAGTTGGTCAAGTTAAATCACCAAATACTGGGACATGTAGGAGCTGATAAGCTATGGGCATTTGTAAATGAAAAGTATTGGAACCCAAATTTAAAAAATGTCTGCAAGCTAATTGTAGAAGAATGTTTAATCTGTCTGCAGGTAAATGCTAAAAGGAAAAGGCCTCGTTTACTTTGGGTGCAGCCAGCAGACGGGCCATGGTATGCAGTTCAAATAGATTATGCAGGTCCTTTGCCAACAGCAAAGGGAGGTTATCGATACCTACTGGTAGTAGTGGATGTTTTCTCAAAATGGGTAGAAGCAATTCCTACCAAAACAATAACGGCAAAAACAACTTCAGAGGCTTTATGGAAAAATATCTTTTGCCATTGGGGATGGCCACGGGTCATAGAGTCAGGCAATGGCCCACAGTTTGTTAGTGATCTCATTAAACAAATGTGTAATTTGTTAGGTATGCAGCAAAGGTTTCATGTACCATACCATCCACAATCTAATGGCATTGTAGAACATATGAATTGGACGTTAAAAGAACATCTAAAAAATGCATGCTTAGAAAAAGGCAATACATGGATACATCATCTGCCTGGTATTTTAATGGGTATTTGAGCAACACCAAACTGCAAAACAGGTATTTCCCTATATGAAATAATGACAGGCTGCAAAATGCCCATACAATTACCATTTGACCCAGATATACCTAATGGTAGGCCCATGCTAGAAATCAGCAAACATCAGGAATGGCTAAAACAACTTACTACCATATGTGACTATCATGCAAGGGAACAGGCATTCTATCTATGGGAAAATGTGCCACTATTACAAGCTGAAGAAAACCTTCCCTGCAGAATAAAAGTACTGGTAAAAATGTACCAAATGGAAGGACCATGGGCTAGCAATTGGCAAGGCCCTTTTGAAGTAGTGGAACAAATTGGATCATTAGTGTACAAAAACAAAGGAAAAAAGAAAAACAGAACAATGTTGGTACATAAAGATCAACTAAGAATGATCAAAAACAGTGAGCAATATAAGTGTATTCTCTTGTAGGTTTCCAACAGAAAAAAAAAACATAATGGAATTGACATGGTTTAAAGTGCATCCTTTTGGAAATCCAGTTTTGGATGACCAAAGGCAAAATCAATCGACAATGGAAATTTTATTTAAAGGATTTTTTTAAAGCAATAATAATAATTATCATACTAATTATCATTGCATTGCTTAGCCTTAAATTGTGTTTACAGCCTGTTAATGAAACCATAAAGTTACATAAAAAGGAAAGTAAAGAAATGTGGAAAAGTGAACAAGACTGGTCACCATCTTTTAATACCTTTTTGGCAAGACAATGTTGGTATGCAAAAAGCATGGATGTTTCTAATTTTTGGGTATGTAGTTTCATACCAAAAATAACAGGGATTATGCCTTTAATACCTATTCCACTAAATTCCCTTAGTAGTTGGAGGGTATTAATAAATGAAGCAGGAGATCAAATCATAAATGTACAACTATGTAAAGCAAGAGTACAGTTATCTGCTATAGTGCAGGGAATCACATGTTTTCAACAAAATGGAACTGTTCCAGTGGGTAATAATAATTGTATTCGAACAATTGAAATGATAAACTTTCACAACCACATACCAGTACTTGGAGTATTTTTTCATGGTTTTCCTATTTTAATACCAATTAAGGGTCAGTTAATATTAAGTGACACAGCAGTGTTTCATTTTTCACAAAATGATAAAAACAAATCTAAAACCAATATTACATGTTGGCGAAGTAAAACAGATAAAAACTTTGCAGTTGTGCATGATAAAACTCCTACTATGGGGCAAGTAAATGGTAGTCTGGTAAATGGCAGTGTTGCTCTGTCAGATGGGTTATATTATATCTGTGGCAAATATGGTTATAAATGGTTACCAAAGGGATGGGATGGCACCTGTTATATAGGGTTAGTAGCATCAGCAATGCATCATGTAAAAGGATTACCAAGAGGAAGCATTAGAAATGCAGAAAAGAAAAGGTATATATTACCTGTGATTGAAAGTCCAGAAAATCCAGTAGACACCTTAGATACATCACATATCTATCATTAAAATTTTGATTATATTAAATTAAAAGATATGGATTTAGGAGATTATGTAATCTCTGGAGTAGGTATTTTCCCTTAGTATGGGGCTGCAAAAGCCATCTGGGAGCTGAGAAAACTATCCAAACTAGCAGAGGTATTGGCAAATGCCACTTTCAATGCAGTCCTTGACATTACTGTCAAAATGACAGCTATACAAACTAGGGTTTTACAAAATCAAATGGCATTAGATTGCATACTAGCATTTCAAGGGGTATGTGTGCTTTAATAGGAGAACAATGTTGTACATGTATTCCAGACAAAACAGAATCTGTAAAAGCACATTTAGAAGTGATTGCACAAGTGTCACAGCATACTAGAAAAACTGGAATGCTGATTGAAGTGAACGGTTTAGTAGTCTATTTACAGGATGGACAGGAACGATCATTATATTTTTAATTTTTTTATTGTTATTGTAATGCTTGGTTGCATATTATTTACATGTATTAAAGTCTGCTTAACAAAAAAGTTACTGTTGTTAATTATCATAATGAAAAAGTATTATCAAATAATGCTGAATTTGTATCCCTGGTTTAAAATAAAACAAAACGGAATTGTTAGAGTATGCTCAACAAGCTATTAAGGTTGAAAGTAATTCTGCTACAAATATGTAACATAAATAAGGTATAAAATAAAGCTTGCTTAAATGTAGAAGTAGAGTTTAGCAATATGTGATTAGCATCCATACTAAATGACTGTGGCTTGAAAAATAAGGAATTTGCTTAATGGACATGTCTCCTACAGAATCAGCAAAAATGTATGCATTTCACACTGTCAGCAAAAAAGCTGACTTCTTACAGACTTAAAAACAGGATGTATGCATTTCACATGGTCAGTAAAAGCAAAGATATGAAAAAAAGGATGTATGCATTTCACGTTGTCAGTAAAAGCAAAGATATGGAAAACAGGATGTATGCAGCTTCTTTAAAGAATGGAAAACAGGACATGTTTCTATCATATGACACTGTTAACTAAGGATGTTTGAGTATTTGTCCACAAGGTGTTTCCTTAAAAGGCAATGCCATTACAGGCTGAAAATATGTTTTTCTGCAAACACCTGCAAACAGATGTTCTCATACAAAGTCCAAAATATAATACCAAGAGAAAAACAGGATTTGAACTGCATGACTAAAACTGTATATAAGAACTGTAAATCAAATTATGTTAGAGATAAAGGTATTTGTGTAGGAACACACTTGTTCTGAGGTAATATTGTATCTCTCACATCAGCCATGCTGTTTGAGAAGTAAAGTAGAACAGTACCTGAAGCTGCAACAGTAGTTCATGTGATTTGTTATAAAAAGTGTTTTATTGGTTACTGGTTTTAAAGTGATAGAGTTTTAGGTGCTGCATCAGTGTACACTCTGCAAGTTTATGTGGGCAACAGACTGTGAATGCAATTATAACTAAACTTTGATTTCAGCAAAACCCAGCCAGCAAGACTGAGTGTCTTAAGAAGACTTCGGATCCATTACAGTAAGCAGCACCTTATCATTAATTTTTCAGCTATGTTTAAATGTATTCCAATAAAAAGTTTAATATCTCTTTCTCTAAACGTGTTAATTACTTTCTCCACCTTTTAGTTCAGTAGGAGAATATTTCCTGAAGTCATAAAAATCATCTTGTAACTTAATGTGAGGTTCTGTCTTACAGGTCAGATGGAGGAATAGATCTGGCGGGTTCCTATTATGTTATCAAAAGATAACGTAATCAAATGGCCAAAACATCGAAACAGCTGCATTTCCAAGTTTGAATTGTGGGATTGCAGTACAGTGAAGATTGGGATATTTGTCCTTTCCTCACTGTAGTGCGATCTCGAAGTTGGAATATATATTTAGTGGGGGATGTGGGGGGCCTAGCCCCCCATAATAAATGTTTCAAAATGTGGCCATTTCGATGTTTCGGCCATTCAATTAAGTTATCTTTTGATAACATAATATGAACCCGATCTGGCTGCCATAATAATATGCCCAGCATGTGCCTATACTTTGTCTTTTGAAGTTATAGCAATTTATCTCCCACAAAGAAAACTGCCTAACCACACTGTGATATATGCAACAAATGTGGTATGAGACAGAAATACATTTGAATGTGCATATTTTACTTTCTACAGTCTAGTACTGATAACAGATTTCTAATAAGTTCTTGACAAACTGGAAATATTGCTGTATTGGCGTTTCATCACTTGATGGTTTAAAAGGCATAACTAGTAAGTTTTCTGTATCACATCTGGCTGTTTTTCAGTCCTAAAATATATTAACATGTATCTGGCATGATATCTCCATTCTAAATTCACACTGCTTTTGGGAATTGTGAATGTTTCTGCTCAGGTAGATATATATGCCTGATATAACTTGCATTTTCATTGGTCTGCATAGAACTGTGGTTACACTTTTGAAGAGATGGTCATTGGCACTGACTTTTGTTTCATTCCAAATGCAGGGGAGACCTATTTGCATTTTCAGACCAGTGGCATTATGGAAGGGGAAGCTGAGTATTCTAGAAACTGGTTTTGTTTGTTTCATATTGTCTCCTAATCATGGTGGGTTCAAATGATATAACTTCATAGTTCCTAATACACATTCACCATCCAGAGCTTATCTATTAAAAAAACACCCAATTTTACCTTACCTCCAGAGCTCTATTGAGTCAGTGCTTTCATAGCCATAACACAGGCTCACAAGCACAAATTCTATCCTTAGTTAATATATTTAAATATTGTTTATGTCAGCCTTTTCATTTTCTTAAACAAACTAATGAAATAGGATAATTCATCAATGTTCATACATTGGATTACATTGGTTTTTCTGCATTCATTACAAAAGCTGAACATTTTCATGAAGGAAAGCTGTCATACTTTCCATGACAGTATGGTATCAGAGTATTCACTTATTATGAAGGCCTTATAGTACTGAAAAACCTTCACAGAAATGTGTTGTGATCTCACAGAGGAATCCATTACTGTTGTGCACCTGAATGGATGACATACCAACTTATTAACAGACCGTAAATATACAACAATACTTCCTTCTCAGTTACCACTTCATTGAGCAATAACTGATACTCTGGTTCTCAGTTGTTGACTGACAATCATTAATATGATCCAACTGGTTTATACTCTGGAGCCAAGAAATTATGATGCCAAACTTCAGACATATTCCATGCCCTTCATTAACCATCTCATTGTTTAACTGATAAAGTGGCGAGGATTAAAATAATGCAGTATACCAGCACTAACCATAGAAATGGAACTTCCACTGATAAAAAAGTTTATTGGATACAAAAAGAGATTAAGTGCTTTCATCCAACTATAACCAGGACTTCATCAGAATATAGTAAACTATTAAACCATTCCATTTTAAAACTCCCTCAGAAACAATCACATACTCCCTTTCGACCAGTGATTCTAAAATAGTTTCCATAACCACACCCTAAAAAAGCTCAAACACAAACTTCAGTAAAAAAAAAATAAAATCTACTAAGAACAAATAGTGTATGAAGAACAGAGACTATGACATAAATACATGCATAATTTTGGTGACTTAAACCATGAACTAGATGTTTAATAAGCTCAGAATTCGTAAGATCTTAACTTCAAAATACTGGTTATAGATACTGGTCATTTAACCCAGGAAAAACATGTGTGTTTAATCTAATCTGCCAAGCTAGTTCTCTGGCTTCAATATAATCAACCCAAGGGCCAGAGATATGAGCTTATTAAACATCTATCTTCTTCACACAATTCCTAACAACATCAGTCAGATCAATAGCATTCCCTGTTTCCACACTTATGAGTTGTTCTATTATAACCTATCTGAATATATTTACTGACTGTGCACTTTCACACAGGTGGTGGCTCCTCAGTCATAATAACTATTTCATATCACTGTACTGCTGTCTTTTCTTAATAATGTTTTACAGAAAGGTATGCATCTTCAATGTTTGCAGCATTTGTTCAGATCAGCTATCATCTCTAATTCTTAGCATGGCTGTTCCATTCATGATACTGATACTACTCTACTGGGTTTTCTGGAACTTATCTGCATCAGTTTAGACACACACAATCTTGTGAGTGTGCTTTTTTCTTTGATTTCAGAGTATGACTGGCACCATAAGCCATTTAAAGCATTCAGACATCATGACAGTCTCTGTCTTAAATCCAAAAGTATACAAAAAGACAACAACTTTCAGACAACAGGAGAACAGGCCTTAAGATGGAATAATGCTATCTCCCCTTTCATTGGAATATTGGAATCTCTTAAAGATCTGTCTTGGGTCCAGTTCTGTTAATACTTTTTTGTCAATGATATGATCATATCACTGATTCTGTCAACAGCAAATGAGAAAAAGCTTTTGCATTTTGCAGTGATAACTTGCAAATTTAGGACTACAGCTCAATGCTGGCTAAACACACTCAATGCTATTCCCATTTAAAAGTCATCAAAGCAACATTCCAGTAGCTCATAATCTACCCAGTACTTCATCTTATCCTAGGCCTAGAGTGAAACTTTTCTCGATTTAATTATTTGCATTTAAAGAAGTAAAAGATGTTTGCTCAATGAAACACCTTACATGTACCATCAATTGAATTTGCACATGAATAATGCTCCTGTTGTTATTGTTTGGAGGAATCAGAAACTGAACAGGCTACTTTGCATCCATCCATTTCTGATAGACACTACCAAACTATTAGCTCCTTAATTAGTCTTTCTTCATCTCTTTGGTACTCCTCACACATTCTTACTGCTACCATATATATATAAGGGGTCTACTACTAATGACCGAAACGACGATTCCCCGACAGAAAACTCACCGACGCCAGATGACCGACAGGTAAGTGTACCGACAGGGTGATTTGCCGACAGCGGAAAGACCGACAAGGGAATGTGCGATCGCGACGCGGTAAGTGTGCGATAGTGACGGAGTTAGGAGCGGTCAGGTAAGTGCTCGAGATTGTGGGATGTCAGGTTAGGCTGTGGGAAAGGTGAGTGTGTGTTCGTGTCGGAGGTATGGTTCAGGTAAGGTAAGTGTGTGCTAGTGAGGGACTGTAGTTTAGGGACGGGTTAAGTGAGTTAGGGTTAGGGTGCAGGTAGGTGATGTGTGCGTTAGTGTCGGAGCTTGGGCTAGGGGTGGGTTAAGTGATTTAGGGTTAGGGTGCAGGTAGGTGATGTGTGCGTTAGTGTCGGAGTCTTGGTTTGATTTGTTCTCGAAAGGGTTCACCTTTATTCCTACACAGAAAATTGACATTTTTAAATTGTTGGTAGATATCAAGTTGTTCATTCGGAAAAAGAATTTAGAGCTTTTTTTCAAGGGTGGATCTTTAGATAAAAATTCCCATTTATTACAACGAAAAAGTACATTTAACCCACCTATACACCCCCAATTAAAAAATTTTGAATTAAAGGTGGAAAACGAAATTAGAACTAAGTTAACAACAAGAAATTCTTATTCCAATCTGACACAAGATGAAAAGAATACCTTAAGAGTTATTAGTAATAATCCTGGCCTACGGGTAATGAAGCCTGATAAGGGGGGTGGCGTGGTGGTTATGGAGACAATCCAATATGAAGGAAAGATGATGGATTTATTAAATGACTCAGACAAATATTCTAGAGTATCCATCAATGAAGTAAATATAGCATACAGAAAAATTCAGTTGCTACTACAGGATATGTTAATGGAAGGGTCTATTGACCATAAAACATACAAATATTTGGTAGTGGAGAAACCCAAAATTCCTTGCATTTTTGGAATCCCCAAAGTGCATAAGAATAGTCTTGATCCACCCCTTAGACCCATAGTGTCAGCTGAGGGCTCAATAACAGCCCCTTTAGCTAAGTTTGTTGACCATAAGATTAAAAATGTTTTAGAAGGCCGTGACAATATTCTAAAAGATTCATGGGATCTTTTGAGAAAAATTAAGCCGGCTTTATATACTGAAGACATATCTTTTGGCACTATGGATGTAATTGACTTGTTTGGTTGTATACCCCATGATTTGGGGTTACTTTGGTTCGAAGAAAAATTGGTTGAAAGTAAAAAGATGACACACCTTGATTTTAGAAATATTTTGACATTGATGGAAGTAGTATTAAAAAATAATTTTATCTACTTCCAGGGAGAATATTTCAAACAAGAAAAAGGCGTTGCAATGGGGGCACATTGTGCCCCAGCATACGCCAATATAGTTATGGCATTTTGGGAGGAAAAATTTCTTCTTAATTCTCCGTTATTAAATGAATGTGTGTTATATACAAGGTTTTTGGATGATTTATGTTTTTTCTGGAAGGGGAACAATGAACAGTTCAACACCCTCTTAACCTACGTCAACAATACTTCAAGTTTTTTGAAGTTTACTAGTAACTTCAACTATCAAGAATTAAGATACTTAGACGTTTGTATTGGAAAAAGTAAAGGAGAGTTTACATCAAGTATTTATAGAAAGGAAACCTTCTCCAATTCCTACTTGCACTACACTAGTTGCCACCCTCCACATCAGAAGAAGGGAGTTTTAAAAGGGCAACTAGTGAGATTGAGTAGAATGACTTCCGACAATAAAGTATTTTTGGAAGAAACTGAATTTTTACGGAATTTGTTTACTAGGAGAGGTTATCCTTTAGATTTATTTAATAAAGTACTTGATGAAGTAAAAAAGAAAAGACTAGATTCCTTTGCCCCTATATTGGGCAAGGATGCTTGTTTGGTCCCAATTCAACAGCAGAAACAGCAACAGGTGGATGAGACGACAGGTTTTATTTCTACCTTCTGTGAACAATCCGTGTTGGTTAGGAACATTTTTTCTAGGGAATGGAATAGTTTTTCCAAGTTCTCAGATTTAGAACATATATTTGATAAAGAATTAACTTATATTTATCGTAAAGGCAGAAATATTAAAACATTTTGGAAGGAAGTCTGAATGCCTTTTCTATTAACAAAAGTAGTAAACAAAAGAAAGGATTATTTAAATGTGGAAAATGTAATTATTGCACACATTTAATATGTGGAAATACCATGTATTTACAAGCAAGAAATATGACTTTGCATCTAAATTCTTTTGCCAATTGTGACACCTATGGCATCATTTATATAGCTATTTGTAAAAAGTGTTCCTCTTTCTATGTTGGTAAGAGTGAAAGAAGGCTTAGACAAAGAATATACGAGCATTTATATGATGTTAGGGTGAAAAATGAAAAAAATGCACTTAGTAAGCATTCAATACAATGTGAGACCCCAGGATATCAGTTTTTTATTCTAGAGGTTGTTCCCACTAATCCTAGGGGTGGTATGTGGGAAGCACTTATTGAATATAAAGAATTGTACTGGCAATTGCTTTTGGATGCGAATCGAAACTTTGGACTTAATGACATGGTATCCATAGCTCCAGTATTAAAGCTGAGAGCAGCAAAGTTATAATTTTAACATTTTTAAAGCAATTCAGTTCCTATATATTCATTTGTATTTTAATTCTTTGATATATGTTTATAGTATTCAGATGTATTTTCAATTTTAGCCACTAGATGGAGTTTTGTTTCTTGTTACAAAGTAGCTTTCAGCTTCTATAAGATTCATTACAATGTTTTTAAAAAGTTTTAAATATTTATTGAATATAATTAAAGTATTTTGTGGAGTTAGGTTGAATTTTAAATAATTGTTTGAAATTTTACAATATATATGTTTTACTTCATTGTTCATTTTATGCTCTTTTACACTCAAATTGACTAATTACCTTTCAAGAAACAGTGTGTTACATGATTGGTCTATTGGGCTATGACACATTTCAAATGTTGTATTTAAGCATTTGTTTCACAATATGGAGAGTTTTACTGATGAAGTTGGTGACGAAAACGTTCCTGTGTAAACGTTATTGGATTATCAGCATCTGTTTGGAGTGTTGGCTTGTAACATTTTATCTTGGAGCTTTGGAATTAAAGCCTTTAAATCTTCCAGGACCTGGATTTATTTGTGCTTGGTTCAGTGGTGCTTTTTTCTTTTACAATGTTTTACAGAAAGGTATGCATCTTCAATGTTTGCAGCATTTGTTCAGATCAGCTATCATCTCTAATTCTTAGCATGGCTGTTCCATTCATGATACTGATACTACTCTACTGGGTTTTCTGGAACTTATCTGCATCAGTTTAGACACACACAATCTTGTGAGTGTGCTTTTTTCTTTGATTTCAGAGTATGACTGGCACCATAAGCCATTTAAAGCATTCAGACATCATGACAGTCTCTGTCTTAAATCCAAAAGTATACAAAAAGACAACAACTTTCAGACAACAGGAGAACAGGCCTTAAGATGGAATAATGCTATCTCCCCTTTCATTGGAATATTGGAATCTCTTAAAGATCTGTCTTGGGTCCAGTTCTGTTAATACTTTTTTGTCAATGATATGATCATATCACTGATTCTGTCAACAGCAAATGAGAAAAAGCTTTTGCATTTTGCAGTGATAACTTGCAAATTTAGGACTACAGCTCAATGCTGGCTAAACACACTCAATGCTATTCCCATTTAAAAGTCATCAAAGCAACATTCCAGTAGCTCATAATCTACCCAGTACTTCATCTTATCCTAGGCCTAGAGTGAAACTTTTCTCGATTTAATTATTTGCATTTAAAGAAGTAAAAGATGTTTGCTCAATGAAACACCTTACATGTACCATCAATTGAATTTGCACATGAATAATGCTCCTGTTGTTATTGTTTGGAGGAATCAGAAACTGAACAGGCTACTTTGCATCCATCCATTTCTGATAGACACTACCAAACTATTAGCTCCTTAATTAGTCTTTCTTCATCTCTTTGGTACTCCTCACACATTCTTACTGCTACCATATATATATAAGGGGTCTACTACTAATGACCGAAACGACGATTCCCCGACAGAAAACTCACCGACGCCAGATGACCGACAGGTAAGTGTACCGACAGGGTGATTTGCCGACAGCGGAAAGACCGACAAGGGAATGTGCGATCGCGACGCGGTAAGTGTGCGATAGTGACGGAGTTAGGAGCGGTCAGGTAAGTGCTCGAGATTGTGGGATGTCAGGTTAGGCTGTGGGAAAGGTGAGTGTGTGTTCGTGTCGGAGGTATGGTTCAGGTAAGGTAAGTGTGTGCTAGTGAGGGACTGTAGTTTAGGGACGGGTTAAGTGAGTTAGGGTTAGGGTGCAGGTAGGTGATGTGTGCGTTAGTGTCGGAGCTTGGGCTAGGGGTGGGTTAAGTGATTTAGGGTTAGGGTGCAGGTAGGTGATGTGTGCGTTAGTGTCGGAGCTTGGGCTAGGGGTGGGTTAAGTGAGTTAGGGTTAGGGTGCAGGTAGGTGATGTGTGCGTTAGTGTCGGAGCTTGGGCTAGGGGTGGGTTAAGTGAGTTAGGGTTAGGGTGCAGGTAGGTGAAGTGTGCGATAGTGTCGGACCTTAGGGTTAGGGTTTGGGTCAGGGCTAGTGTGTATGCTATGTAGTGTCGCGTGTTGTTTACATTCTGTGTGTCGGTGTAATGGTGTTCAGTGTTTTGCGTTGTCGGGTTTGTGTCGGGTTTGTGTGTTGTTGGTTATTTGGCGTCGGTGAGTTTTGTGTCGGGGAATCGTCGTGTCGGTGTTTAGTAGTAGACCCATATATAAGATATCAGTGTTGAACCCTTTACTGATTTTCTCTATGTACATTGCAGTAGAACAAATTTGGCATGACACAATAGTCATCCACATCTCTTATAGGTTCATAGGTTCATAGGTAGGTACTAGGCTATTGGCCCAAGGGCCTTTACAAGCCTAGCCAAAAATGTACCCTGGCTTTTGCCACCCTATTTACAACTCTCTATCTAATATCATTAAGTAGAGGTAAACTGAAGAAGAGTTCAGGCCATCTTAAAAAGGTGTTTTATTAATCTCTGAAAAAATATAGCTAATGTAGTGTATGTAGTATCACTAGCAATAATTCTCATCCACTCCTTCCCAAAGCTTGCTTAATAGTCTCACTTAAAAACAAAATAAACATTATCCCCTCTCATAAAGGAGTGAACATGGACAAACACATTTACTTTCAAACACAGCTTGCTTCACATACCCACTGAACTAGCAATTAATGCCTGCTCTGTTATAAAAAGACAATCAAGGGCTGAGACCAAATCTCACCCACCCTTTTCCCCCATCTCTCCTAGAAACATGTCAGCATTATATGGACAAAAAGATGGACAAAAAGCAACCCTCTCCAGTTTGATGTATTTAGTACTCATAGCAATTTAAGCAGTCTAAAACTATTTATACATCTACGAGGAATTTGGAGATGGCATTGAGGAACTTTCCTTACTCTTTCTTTATATAAAGTGTTTTTTTTAAAATGTACCTGAGTAATTTAAAAAATATTCATCAACTCAAGCAGATAGGACCTTGGTAAAACATCTCATCCAAAGTTACTATAAGGCATCATGGAGCTATACAAAGTAATTTTAAAGAAATTAATAAAACAAACCACAAAAGGATTCTGCTAATATATAACTTCAGACTTCATTTTACTATGTCCACAAATTTTGTGACTAAGAAAGTAAACCTCCAATGTTACCAACACTTTACATCACTATTTCCTATAACAGCTGCTGAATAGGCAGATATATGCCTTTTTCTATATGTAGTGTGACCCAGCACTCTTTTTCGGGCTCTATTCATTTGCTGTAGATACATGGTATACTGTGCCCGTACGTGAAAGCATCCGTATCCTGTATTACAGCTGAGCAGTAGACTACTGCTATTGGCTCATCCATCCATATCCTATTTTTCAGCTGCATAGTAGGCTCCTACTATTATCATCTCATCCATGAGGGGACTCCTTCATATTTTGTGGTATAACACTGGTTTAATACAAGGCATTATACTGCCCAAAACAGAAACCATTGTAAGGACAATATAAGTAAGTGTGTGTGTGTGTGTGTGTGTGTGTGTGTGTGTGTGTGTGTGTGTGTGTGTGTATGTGTGTGTGTGTGTGTTTGTGTGTGCGCGCGTGCTATACAGGGCTATAAGTTGTAAGTACTTCTCATCTTCTTCCAAATACCATTCACATATATTTCAGGGCATCTGCATGGAGTAAAACTAACATCCTTTAACACAGGGTACAGAATGAGACTGCAGCTCTTCTGCAACTACACAATGCTACTATTGCCTGCTTTGAGGAGATAATTCTTCTGTTGCTGTGAACCACATTCCAATTGAAAAACAGAGCAAAATGGTCACCTCTTTTCATTTTTATTCCTTGAATCAATAGTTTTCCTTATTAGGTCTGTAAGCTTTACACTAGTGAAATCTATTTTTCTCCTGTGCATACCTGTAAAAAGATACTGGGGAATGCAACCTCTGCTGTCTTTAGCCCCATCAGTTGACAGCCTTATATCATACCTTTTGCATTCTGTCTAACACATTAACCTGCTTTATCAGAGGTAGATTCTTAGGACTTTGAGCTTCATAAATATTCAGTTAGCTCAAAGTCCTAAGAATTTACATCTGATAATGCAGTTTCTGTTATCCAACCTGTATTTTGATTGTCTGAAGATCTGGGCCAACTAGAATTCTTAAAACTGAAGAGTACAAAGAAGTAATCATTAAATTGTTAAAACAAACATGATTATTGATCATCCATCAGAGAATGAATGAATAAATAAGAATTAGTTTAACTAAAGATACTTGCTATTCTTCATGAAGGGAGGGTTACTGCAAGGTTAACCATGAAGGTTACTTATTTGTACTATCCAGCTTTAGGAATTATTGAAGACATGGAAGGTGTAGATATTTATTGAAGCTGTAGCCCTCACTTTCTCCTCATTCCTCATTTGGAGACCACAATGCACCCCTCTGTAGCACTACACACCATTGCTTACACTGAGGATGTTAAGAAAACATTTTTCCAGCCTTCCACATACAAGACTAAGAAACCTCAGCCCTATACCTTACCACAACACCCTCCCTGCTTACCTCAAACCTCTACAATCAGTATGCTGACTTGTAAAACTCACAAAAGTGCCAATTCTGATCCTTTAAGGTCTGTGAAGTCTACCCACAGCAGCATTATGGTTATCGGTGACCCTGTTGCTGGATATAGTCATACCACTCTCATCATGCTGAACGAGAATAAGCTGATAGCTAAATGACTTTCCTTAGCCAGGATCTAGAATGTAATGAGAACTTTTTGATCTCTCATTCCCATCAAATACAGCCATGATCTGGTAGTAGCCCCAAGCAAATAAATGGCCTTAGGTGCTAAATCCAGAGATATTGCAGAAGAATATCATGATCCTCACTATGCATTTGTCTGACACAGATAAGACACTAGTCTTGAGTGGTATGATTTAAAGAAAATTGGCTTTAATAATTATCAATGTAGTTAGTGTCATTCTAGGAGGGATCTATTGCTTACTAACTTTTAGATGACAAACCTTCTTACTTTGCCATGGATGATCTGTACCTTTCTTATCATACCTTTTACATTCTGTCTAAAGCATTTGCTGCCCATAGGTTTTTTAGCCAGAGACAATTTACTGCACATCCTGACCTTGTAAATTATAATTCAAAACAAACTAAGGGAGTCCTGTTCAGTGTGACAAGTCTAACTAAAATGTGGCCACAACTTGAGGCCCTTCTGCATCGTGGATGAGTTTGTATTTCTATAGTTTGTGAGAAGTGGTTCCAGTGTAATGGATGAGTTCATATTTCTATCAATAGTGAAACGTGGTTCCAATGTAATGGATAAGTTCATATTTCTATAGTCAGAGAGACGTGGTTCCAGTGTAATGGATGAGTTCATATTTCTATAGTTACTGAGATGTGGTTCCAGTGTAATGGATGAGTTCATATTTCTAAAGTTACTGAGATGTGGTTTCATTGTAATGGATGAGTTCATATTTCTATGGTTAGTGAGATGTGGTTCCAGTGTAATGGATGAGTTCATATTTCTATAGTTACTGAGATGTGATTCCAGTGTAATAGATGAGTTCATATTTCTATAGTTAGTGAGATGTGGTTGCAATGTAATGGATGAGTTCATATTTCTATAGTGAGACATGGTTCCAGTGTAATGGAGGAGTTCATATTTTATAGTTAATGTGACATGGTGCCAATATAATGGATGAGTTCATATTTCTGTAGTTAGTGAAACATGGCTCCAATGTAATGCATGGGTTCATATTTCTATAGTTACTAAGACATGGTTCCAATGTAATGGATGTGTTTGCATTTTTATAGTTAGTGAGATGTGGTTCCAGTGTAATGGATGAGTTTATATTTCTATAGATAGTGAGATGTGGTTCCAGTGTAATGGATGAGTTCATACTTCTATAGTGAGACGTGGTTCCAATGTAATGGAGGAGTTCATATTTTACAGTTAATGAGACATGATGCCAATATAATGGATGAGTTCATATTGCTGTAGCTAGTGAGACATGGCTCCAATGTAATGCATGGGTTCATATTTCCATAATTACTGAGATGTGGTTCCAATATAATGGTTGTGTTTGTATTTCTATAGTTACTGAGATGTGGTTCCAGTGTAATGGATGAGTACATGTTTCTATAGTTACTGAGCTGTGATCCCAATGTAATGGGAGCCTTATCTGTAGTCCTGGGTTCAGCTGCTGTCATGCCTCCAGACATCCTGGTACTTGTGAGACAGTAGCAGTATTTAGCAGGAACGCTTCCATCTTAGGTATATTCCTTATGACTCCACATTTGAACAGTTAGAAGTCTGAGTTACCTTAAACAAAGTTAGCTACCACTTACTAACAAGTTATATAGCTCCTTCCATGAATCCACTTTTATGAGAAATGTTATCTTAATACCTTAACTGATGCTATAATTTTATAATAGATTCAAACAGATCCAAACACTGCTGAAGGTAGTCCAAGGCAAAAATGCAAGATGCACAGAAAATCCTGAATGTACCACCATGGATATTCCACTTGCGATGCTGGATGCAAAACTGTAGAACAATACTCATTAAAAGCAGCTTTATTAAAACATTCATGATAAAATATATGTGGAAAACATGTAAAGAGCCTGTTAGAACAAATAACCAATATAAGTGCTTTCGGCCATAGACTTCTTCAGATCCTGATTAATTAGGCTCTCTCTTCATAAATTAAAAGGCAAACTCCACCAATTATTGTATCTTCACAGGGCTAGTGCCTTCTATTCAACCTATCAGGAAAACATCCAATTATACATCACATTTAGGTCAAGCCTCCATTTTTTAACCAATAGAAAGATGCTTTCCTTTTAGAACATGTTTTAATGGCACTACTCCATTCAAGCCTGGGGTACGATCTGCTCTAAGGTTAATGATCCAGTTTATTTCTACTTTTTCTGTTTGATTTTGGATATCACCACCTGTATTGCCTTCATATATCCACTCCAAGGCTTTGAACTTGAAAAAGTATGAAGGAAACATCAATACATGGTTGGCCAGGGCATTGCTTTTAATCTTATTCTGTATGTGCCATACATGATATGTATGATTCATGTATGATCGTCTCCTTAAATTGTAGATTGTTTTTCCCAACATAGTAGGCTGGACAATTTGAACAAGTGGCAAGATAAACAAGATATTAAGTGTTATTGTCTTTGAATTGATAGACAAGACCTGTAGTATGGTGGCAGAAAGAGTTCACTATATCGGTGAAAGCACAAGCTTTACATCTTCCAGATTTAAAGATTCCCTCCTTCTTCCTACTATTGCCATATTCTTTAGGAAAACCATCCTTACCACATAGCAATCTGTTAATGTTCTTTCTGTTTTTGAACACAAACCTTGGGGCTTCACCTACTATGTTTTTCACCTTTTCATCCTCTGCCAAAACCAGTGAGTACTTCTTAATAAAATTGCATATTTGCGGGGTGTCAGTACTGTAAGTAAGCATACATCCTAATGTACAATAGTTGTGATCTCCTCCAAGAGCTCTCTTTGAATCCACATTAGTCACTTTAGCAGAGTAATAGGGACATCCCATCCATTCTCTTATTTCTTTAATACAATGTGGATCCATAACAATGTCCTTCTCTGAGTATCCTCTATTGGTAAAATAATGTTTCAGTTTTTCCTGCTCTAAGTAAAAATTCTCGTCCCTAGTATATAATCTTGATGTTTGAGTTATTTGATTTTCTATGATATTGTTGAAGACAAACCTGGGGTGCATGCTACTTTTATGTAGGAAGTGATTTCTCCATGTTTCTTTCTAGTAGACAGAAGTCTCCAGCCCCAACACAGGGTCTAAATGTATCTTCACATCAAGGAATTCAATTTCCTCCTTAGAGGCATTAACCATGAAATGTAAAAAAGGGGTAGTAGCGTTAAGGTAATCAACAAACCCAAATAGTTGTGTGTGTCAGTGTCCTTCCATAAAACAAAAATGTCATCCACAAACAGACCATAGAAGATTAAATTATTCTCCTTAGGATTAGTGGCATTCAAAACCTTCTCAGACTCCCACTGTGCCAAGACTAGACTGGAATAACTATTGGCACAGGGGGTGCCCATTACTACCCATCATCGTTGCCAATAGAAATGACTTCCATAGACAAAAATGCAATTTCTCTAGGAAGCTAGCAGTGTTCTTTAAGACAGTAACAGCCTTTGGCAGGAGCTTTTTCAACTCTTCCTCCACAAACATAGGCAACGGTTCAGTAATCTAGCCTCTTCCTGGCACAATCGGGCATATAGCGGGGGTCTGTCTTATTTTTATGAATTTTAGGTAAACCATTTAAAGGACACTGCTAGCTTCCTAGAGAAATTGTATCTGACAATGAATGTAATTGATGATTTATCTGATTTGTTACTGGTTACCATGGACATATACAGCTTGTTCACTGTAATACCAAATCAGTATGGCATTGAAGTAATTAAATGTTTTGCATCTTTGTCCTCCTTGAATATTGCATTGGTATGCTCACTTCTTGACTTGGTTTTGGAGAATAACATTTTTGTCTATGGAAGTGATTTCTATATATTCTATATATACTATATAGATTCTATCTCTCTAAATAAACTATCATTCCTGTGAGCTCTGTTAGACAGCCTAAGTGATCACTTACCAATTTACACCAAAGGTTACTAGAGTAACAGCTGCGGAAAACATCATTACAGTCTGGTAAGAAAACTTACTACTTTTCATGAAGACATGTTCATTAATGCACTAAATCTCTGTACCTGGGAGTCACTAAACACTCTCCCCATAAATGGTACTTTATCTGAGGTCAACAACATTTTCCTAGGTGTTCTAAACACAATAGCAATCCTCAGAATAAAAACAGTGAAAGATAACCCTGCTCCACCCTTAGCAACTAAATAACTCATGAAACAAAGAGACAAAGTGTGGAAGGTCTGGAAAAATAAAACAGTTCCTACTTTATTATCATATAGACAACTAAGAAAACTAACAAAACAATTTGGCTTTAGCAGCACATATATAAAAATTGGAATGATACAGGGAAGAATAGTGTATTCCCTGCAGAAAGATGCCACACAAATTCATGAAGAATTCCATCAGGGATGGATTTGGCATAATGGTTAAGGTATTCACCTCACAGGCACAAGAAATAGGGTTTGATTTTAGTCTTGGGTACTGGCTAGGCTTAAAATCGCCCTTCAAGTCACTTGGCCTACAATTGATCTACGAACCTAGGAACCTATCACCAAAGATAAGAAACCCTACTTCTCAACCCATTAAAACATACATACATGGTAATAATCCAAAACTGTTCTGCATCTCAGTTAATAAATTGTTAAATCCAGGAGAAATTATACAGTGTACAACAATAACATAAACAACATGAAACCATAGCCAACCAACTCAATACCCACTTTATACACACAGCAGAGTTATTAACCAACCAGGCAACTAATCCATCTCTTGAGGTCCCTACTTATTCAAATAACCTTATTTATTATTTATTTATTTTATTTTACATTTGTTGACCGGGCTAGTCTAGCTGGATATATGTCCATTTTCAGTAGAGGCCCGGGGAGAAAAGCTCCAAGCAAAAACAATAACACCATTTAAAAAATGTATAACTAAGTCAAATAAACTAAAACAAGGAAATATAGTTATAAAAATGAACACTATAGTCATTATGCTAAAATTTAAACTAAATATAAATAAGCAAGTATATAAGAAACAAAAAGGGTATGGGGTAGAAAGAGTAAAGTCCTTAAATTAAATTGTATTACTAAGAGGAAAGCAAAAGAGAAGTAACTAGATTTGGAGGGAAAAGATGGGGGAGAGGGGAAGGGTATAAGCTGGAGGGAAATAAAAGTTTCAGTCAGGGTTAGCACAAGGACAGAGCCACTGAGTTTTCAGATGTTCTTTAATGTGTTTTTTGAATTGAGAGGTGGATGCTAGGGTAGATAGTTCAGGAGGGAGCTGATTCCAGTTTTTCCCTATAGTATTTGAGAAAAGTGAATCACCAGCTTTGTTGTTAGATTTAATTGAGGCAACAAGGAGTTTATTTGCTGAACGTAGTGTAGCCAGATTTTTATATGGAGAAATCAGATTAGTGAGGATGGGGGTATCATTGGGGTGGTATAGGATCTTTTGGGAGATCAGTAACTGTTGATAGAGTAAATGGTTCTGTATTTCTAGCCATCCTAGTTGTTTAAGGTTAAGGCAGTGGTGAGTTTTAAAGGGAGAGGATGTGACAAATCTAGCTATGCTTTTGTAGCAGGTAGAAAGTTTGGAGATGTTATTTTTAGATAGGTTAGTAAATATAGCAGAGGCATAGAAAAGGGTGGAAATCAGGTGGGTTTGGACAATAGTTTGTCTGGCTGAGGGGGTAAGGAAGGGTTTAATTCTATAGAGAGTACCAAGTTTTTTGTTGACTGACTTTATGGTGGAGTTAATATGGTTGTCATAGTTAAGATGATTATCAATTGTGACACCTAGTAGGCGGGTGGTAGTTTCTGGTGCAATGTTAGTAGCATTGTTAGAGGTTATAGTGAAGATTGGAGTGGGTGACTTATGAGTTGGAGTAAAAAGCAGTAGTTTTGTTTTTTTAGGATTGAGGAGAAGGTGGTGTTGCATGAACCAGTTTTCAACATTTTGGAAAGCAGTTTGGGTGAGGGACTGGAGGGAGGATATGTTTTAGCAGTGCAGATTAAGGCAGAGTCATCTGCATATTGAATGCAGGTGGCTTGGGGTATTGTTCATGTGGAGGTCATTAATAAATATGGAAAAAAGTAGGGGACCTAAGACAGAGCCTTGAGGGACTCCAGTATTTACAGGAAGTAATGAAGACAGATTGTTTTCCCAGAGTACAGCTTGCTGTCTGTTTTGAAGGTAACATTTGAACCATTGTAATGCTAGTGGATCCAGAGAAAGGTACTTTAGTTTCTCTAGAAGAAGAGTATGATTAACCATATCAAAGGCTTTTGACAGGTCTATGAATAGTGCAGAGGAAAAGGAGTTATTGTTATGATTTTTGTTTATAGAGTCAGTAAAGGAGAGAAGAGCAGTAGTAGTGCTATGGAATGGTCTAAAGCCATGTTGGCAGTTGGCTAGTAGATTATTCTGTAGAAGATGGTTGAGTAGTTGTTTGTGGATACATTTTTCCATTATCTTAGCTAATGGGGAGAGTAAGGCAATTGGTCGGTAGTTAGTGAGCTCAACTGAGGTTCCACCTTTATGTAGAGGGATGATGTGGGATACTTTCCATATGGTAGGAATTTTGCCTTCAGAGATGGTTCTGTTAATGAGGATGGATATGGGGTAGGCTATGGCTTTAGCAGCAATTTGAAGGTATTCAGATGGGAGACAGTCAGCAGATGGGGTGCAAGGTTTTAGTTTATTAAGTAGCTTTTGTATAAGAGATGTAGGAACTGGGTGTATATGAAAGGTGGGGGACAGAGTCTTGGAGGAATTAGATGGAGAAGCAGTTAAAGGTGGTAATGAGTTGGCTAGGGATTGGATGGCATCTGTAAAGTAGTTATTGAAGGTATCAGGGATAAGGTTGGAATTATTTTGGTTGAAACCTAATGGGGTGGGAGTAGTAGTGTTTCCTGGCTGAAGAAGTTTGTTAATACCTAACCAAAAGTTCTGTGGAGTTTGTTGTGAATTTTGTTGGAGGTTTAGGTAGAACTCTTTTTTATCCCTAAGAGTATCTCTTTTGGTGTTGTTTCTCAATTGTTTATAAAGGAGGTGGTCAGATGGGCATTTGCTAGCTCTCCATTTAGCCCATATTTTATTTCTAAAGAGCATTTTTTGCCTAGTTTGTTTAGTTAGCCATGGGGCAGATTTGGATCTTATTCTAGTAGAGTGGTAAGGTGAGTGGTGATCTAGTATTTGAAGAAAGGTAGTGTTAAAATAGGTTACAGCCTCATTAAGTTCCAGATAGGTTAGTGGTGACCAGTGACATGCTTTTAGTTCATTTAGAAAAATATCAGGATTAAAGAATTTTTTAGAGCGTGCAGTTTTGACATTATGTGTAGTTGGGAAGTGAACCTTTTGTCTAATAATGTAAGTGAGCATATGGTCACTGATATTATCGGGAAGGGTTCCTGGAGTATAGTTGTTAGGGTGGCTATTTGTAAGTATCCAGTCAAGGGTGGATTCTTTCCCGTTAGGTTTATGAATTCTAGTTGGAGTGTTTATTAACTGAGAGAAGCCATATAGATTTAAGTGGTTAGTTGGGGTCAGGGAACTACAGGTGAGCCAGTCTATGTTGAAATCTCCAAGTACAATGGTTTATTGTGGTAGTTGGGTAGATAGGTAGTTAAGTAGGTTTTCAAGAGTATTAGTATTGTTTCCAGGAGGAAGATACATACAGATAAGGTAGATAGATTTTGAGTTGTTTATTTGGAGTTTGGTTGATAGCAATTCAGATTTGGTGTCTAATGATGGAATCTTGTTAAAGAGGGAAAGTTGGAGATTAGCTTTATAGATAATAGCTATACCTCTGCCATTTTTGGTTTTGCGGTCATGTCTAAGGGTATTATAACCTGGTGGGGTAATTTCCTGGTCTAGTGTAGTAGGTTTTAGCCATGTTTTTGTGAGACATAAAATGCCAAATGAGTGCAGATCTAGGAGTGCATGCAAGTGGGAAATTTTATTGTTGATACTTCTGATATTGCGGTGAGCTATCAGGAGGGAGTTAGGAGCTTAACTAATGTGGAATACATTGGTAAAGTTACATTATGTAGGTTATTGGTATTGTTATAGTTGGGGCCAGGGTTTGGATGAATATCCCCGTCTTTGAGGAGGTGTGATTGTTGTTGTTGGATATGAAACATTTTGTGAACATTATTAAGACTTTTTTTGGGATTGAAGTATTTGACGTGTTGCTCTGTGATATTTTGGGAGTATATAGTTAGAAGTAGAGGTTATGTTACTGTGATTAAGGGTGTAGATACAAGCAGATGGTAGAGTTTGTTGGAAGTGAGAGTTTTGTTTAAATAGAGTATGATGTTCATAGAAGGTGAGAGAATAAGGTATGGTTAGGGAGGCTATTGTGCTATATATAAGTACCATGTAAGTAAGAGTAGTTGTTAGAGTAGTGGCCATAGTAAAGATTAGGTATTAGAGGAGAGTAAGTAATGTATGGAGAATAAGGTAGAAAAATAAAGGAGGGTGTTAGTAGAGAAAGGGGAGGGTGTATAGTATATGATAATAGAAATAATGGATTCTGAGGAGGAGTAAGAGTGTGAGGTAGTTAGTGCAGAGGATGGAGTTACGATAGGTAATAGGGGTGTGGTTTAGAAGATTGGAGAAATGCACTAATTAGGTCAGGTAGAGATAGGGGAGTGGCCTTATGATTGGGAGGTTTGTGATTGTTTGGGAAGTAAAGGGGAGTGTTTAGTGAAGTATAAGTGTAGGTGTAGTGGGGGTGGGTGGGATTTGGGGGTAGGGTAGGGGAGCGAAGTGAGCCCACAGGGTGAACGGAGCGGGGCAGACCTAAGTCAGGAGAGTAGTGAGTGAAAACAATCAGTAAGGAGGAAGGTATGCATAGGAGACTGTAATAAAGTAGCCAAGGTATGAATCTGTGGGAGGAGGAGGTAAAAAGAGATGGGAAAAACCTGGGAGAGTAAGGGAAAGCCTAGGAGGAGTGAAGGTAGTGAGGAGGACTAGGTGAAGAGAGTTGTAAGAACTAAGGTAGGAGATAGGTAACAAGATTTAAGAAGACTGTGGCAAAAAGAAGGTTAAAGGGAGGAGTGCAGCAATCACAAAAGGTTTGGAGTAAGGGGTAGGGCGACAAAATAAAGTGAGATTAGAGGTGGGAAAAGACTGCCATCTAGTGGTCAGAGTCTGTAAGAGCCTTGCAAAGATAGAAGCAGTGTAATATAAATATAAAGTAAAGTGGTGGAAAAGGATAGAGGGGTGCTCCAAAGCAGGAATGGAGTGACAGTATCTAGAGGCAGACAACAGAGAATAATAATACTAAAATAGGGGGGGTATGGCTGCTGGCAGATATGGCAGGAGAACTACTGCACCTAGGAGGTGCAAAGTTCAAGTATTTACAAAAAGTAATCAAAAGTACAAGGAATTGTCTGTAACATACAATATTAGTTGCTGCGGCCTGTAGTCCACGGGCAATTGAATGACTCAGGAGAGTAAGAACTTAGGCAGGTTGGTAGGTGGATTGAGCTGGTCCTGGAGTCCAATAGGGCACAACAGTTGAGGAAAGGTGAGGATAGAAGCTTTGAATAGCTAGAGCAAGATAAGAAACAAGGAGCAGAAGGTAAAAATTAACACTCTGTGAAACAAAAGAGTCTTTTCTACAATGGTACAGTTTTAACAGAACTAAATAATTTAGTAAACAATAAGTCTTAAGCACCAGGAGTACACAACACAAGTTAGGTCAAGAGTACATGAAACTTTAAATAAACATCAGCAATCAGAATAAAAAAGACAACATTGCATATGTAAAAATCCCAGAGCAATTCACCTAAAAACATAAATAGCTTTACTATGTGTAACACAGAAAAGCGCAGAGCAATCACCTGTTTACAAGATTAACTTGACTATCTATAACACAGCAGCTACTCTTGAAAATTACATTCAGATATGGACAATGAAAACAATTCAAAGTAAGCTAGAGGCAGAGACCTTTAACCAAAATGCATCAATGTCATGGTGACCATGGAACCACAAGTAAAGGAACCAGAAATAAGCGAAATGTAATAAAAGTCAGGATCTCTTTCAGCAGTCACAGACTGCTCATTAGAGTAGTGATAAAGTCTTTTTGGCGCTATACGTCTCTAAAATACAGCATTGAATAAGAAGTAGGGGTTCTAAAAAAAAAAAACCTCCTTCAACATTTCTCTTTCCAACCAGTTCCTATAAATACCATTAAAAAATACCTCAAAAATTAAAGCCTATTACAGCTGCCCCTGAAAATCCATAAAATGTATCAAATTTAGTTAGCTTCTTAAAAAAGCTATTCCATATCCAGTTTCAAGTCTAATAAATTGATCAATTTCCAAAAATAAAGCCCCTTGCTTTGAAAAAAAATCATTCAACTGCACAAGGGTAGAACCAATGCAGATCTTTCAAACCATAGGTGATATGCCATTTTATCTCCCCTTTCAAAAGTTTTAGAAAATGTATTTCTGTGCAACCTCTCGAGTATGTAATACATAACCAGCTATTGTTTTCAGTCTAACATGGCTTCCATCCTCATCACAGCACAACTACTAATTTGCTGAATCATGTTAATCCTGTCAACACCTATATAAGTGATGTTAGCCTAGACTTATCAAAAGCCTTTGATACCATCTCCACAAGAAACTCTATCCTTAGGGCTCGCCAGATCATCACAACAATGATTCCATAGCTACCTGTCAAACAGAGTACAAGAAATGAAATAGAAAAATGATTTCTCCACCTTCTTGCCAGTAAGTATTGGTGTGCCACAAGGATCTATACTAGGCACCATACTTTAACATATTCATCAATGACCTCTACGCTGCTACAAAAATGTTACCCCAGTTCAATAAGCTGATGACTCAACACTAACCTGTTTTGCCAACTCTCTCTGTCTCAGAACTCCAAGACCTTACACAGCAACCCTTCTTATTGATTGAAACATGGCTAAATATTTCACAACTAATTCTAAATCCTACAAAAAACTAAATTACAGCTCTTCATCCTAAAAGACCTCTACCAAAACAACACTATTCACCACCATCTCTGCCAACAACATAACAGAACAAGTAAACTACACAAAATTACAGACTAACAGTTAAAGTTCAACCACCATGTATCACACGTTAAACTCATCAAAAACTAGGTACATTTTACAGAGTAAAACCTACCTCATTGACATATCCAGAGGATGTATAACCTCTACTTTATTACTCACATCTCTCCTCTGTGCTGCCTCAGTCTTTACTAAACATCAGGTCTCACAACTGTCCAAACTTGAGCAAAATTTGCAGTGAGCTATAACACTAGAGTACACCTCTGCCTAGACCTCAGAGAATTAAAATAGTCAGAACATCCACATCACCTAGCACTTTTTCATCTAACTAAAATACGCAGACTTATCTATAAGCCAGGAAATTGCCCAGCCCTTAACAACCCAATAAAAAACTACCACCCTAATAATATTGTATGCCCCAGAGAAAAAAACTCACTATAACCAAATCATCTAATATTGTAGGTGACTCTGTATATTTAAATAGTATTTTTAAACTATGGGACCATATCCCATTACCACTGAAATCGACTCAGTATACAAATTAATTTAAAACACATCTAAAACTTCCCCCATCATTTTAATGGCTCTGACCCTGTACATCTCCAAGATAAATGCCACTATCTTCAGCTGTTCATATCAGCAAACCATTTCTCTTCAGCTAACTTCACAACACCCATGCAAATGAAAAACAGGTGCATGACTGTGGAGTCGTACACCAATGCACTGTATGAGCACATACACAACTGCATGGAACGGGCCATACCAAACAGAACCAAGATGCTCTCCTCCAAAAAAAGGAAGCCAATCTGGTGGTCCCTCACCATAAACAAACTCTACAGCAAAAGGAAAAAACTGTTGCAGAAAAGGATGAATTCCCTAGACTGGAAAAACTCCCTTGTTAGCCTCAGCAAAAAACTGAGATCCATCATCAAATCCTCTAAAGCTAGCTACGAAAACAAGATTGCTGCAGATTCTAAAGACAACCGCAAGGCATTCTATAGTTATGCCAAGAAGCTAAATGGCAATACTCAGATCTGCTCTGAGTTACAGCACAATGGCAATACATATACAGAACCAACTGATATTGCCAGCATATTGCCTAACAGGTTCAGTATGAACTTTACCCCCCTTTCACCCCCTAAAGAGCCTATCAAAATACCTGAGGAATGCCAAGTCCCTATTATCACAGCTACACAGGTAGAAAACACACTGTCCAAAGCCAAGAATACAGCTTCCATGAGACCTGATAATATCCCTGGCTGTATTCTACATGAATTACAAAGTGAACTGGTACCACACCTGAGTACCCTGTTCATTCACAGCCTCATTACAGGCTTTGTTCCTACTGAATGGCGCACTGCTACGGCCATCCCACTCCACAAAGGGGCAGTGACTACAGACCCTGGGAACTACCTCCCCATTAGTCTGAACAGTCTAATATGTAAGGCTATGGAGCAAATCATCATGAACCTTATAAGTAAGGACATAGGGAATCTCCAAGCTCTGGAGCCCATGCGGTTTGGGTTAGTGAAAGGTAGATCATGCCTGCTCAACCTGACAGACTTCTTTGAGTCTGTCACCAGAGCTGTGGATGAGGGCAAGGTAGTTCACACAGCCTACCTAGATCTCACCAAGCCCTTTGACACCATCCCTCACTGATGAATCACAGATAGACTCACTAAACTAGGCATAAACCCCTATGTCATAAGCTGGGTTGCCAACTGGCTCACTGATAGAACTCACACTGTGAAAGTAATGGACTCCAAATCTGACTACCGACCAGTTACAAGTGGTGTCCCACAGGAATTGGTCCTAGGTCCTCTCCTGTTTGGCACCTAATTCTCTGAAGTTCAAGCCAAGAAAAAGGGACTCTGGCTGACCAAGTTCACAGATGATTGCAAACTGGGAGCCATTACTGATTCTCCAACTGATGTAGACATTCTACAAAAAGGCCTCACTGACACCAATGACTGGTACCAGAACCATGGGCTTAAGCTCAATACCAAAAAGTGCATTGTCATTCCCTTTGGGAAAAATGTGGTGCCCATGAACTACCACATAGGTAGTAGTCCACTAAACACCGAACGTGTGATAAGAGACCTGGGGACACAGGTTGACAGCAACCTCTCCTTTGATAACCACATTGCCACTGTAGTCAGAAAGTCCTTCTATGTGGCACATCTCATTACAAAAGGTTTCTCATCCAGGAAGAAAACGTCATAATCTCTCTCTACTCATCCCTCATTAGACCTATTATAGAATACAACACCCCATTTGGTATGTACCTCACTAGACACCTACAACAACTGGAAAGGCCACATAAATACCTCACTAAGAGGATCTTAGGCCTTAGACACATGCCCTATATGGACAGATTCAAAAGACTCCAGCTATACTCTGTCTCATCACCTACTCTGCTTGACCTACAAAGCCATGTCTGACCCAGAGCTGCTAGATATGCTACACCTAAAGAAATCCCAATCCCTCCATGCCACATGCTCCAGGGACCTAAACCTCATTACCACAATAAACAGAACATGCAGGAGGAACAGGTTCCTAACCCAGAGACTTCCCATACTCTGAAACAAACCTCCCATTCACATCAAGCAGTGCACTTCACTGGTCCTCTTTAAGAGAAATCTTGACGAGTGGATGGGCAATAGGAAGTTCATCCCGGGGATCACTTCAGTAGCCTTGCTTGACATGGCACTGGGAACTAACTTTGGGTGGCATGATGCCAGGGAATCTTCTTGGGCTAGGCTTATATAGAATCCAGGGTTGTTAGCCTAGTACACACCTATGAACCTATACCTGAATAGATTTGCAAGCATCTCCAAGCTATATATACTGTTTTGTGTCAGTGCTCTACCCCACCTCTGTGCTTCTAATATAAACCTTATAATAGCCACACACACACACACACACACACACACACACACACACACACACACACACACACACACACACACACACACACACACACACACAGATATATATTTACAAAAATTGGCTCTGAACTGGCTTTACACCCTACCTCTTAACTATAGTATTAACATTCTCTGCCCTACCTAGTTCTTTCCCTCACCTCAGTTTCTTTGACTTTCTTTTATTTTAAGAACATTTTTATTAATTTAAAATATTTACAATATATACACAGAAAGGAAGAAATTCAACACAATGATAAGAATACATTTAATTATATAGGTAATCTTATATAATTAAGACATTAAGAATCTGAGTATTTCAATGGCAACATTTCAAGGTTATCCCAACAACTAAAGGTTTAACTATGATTTATAGATCTTATTCTGATCACTTATTTTTCAGTTTTACACAGTATTTGTGTTAAATTTAAAAATTCTTTGAAAGTAGGAACTACGTTTGATTTCCAGTTTTTTTGAAATACATTTTCTGGTAATTGCCAGGACAGCCCAAAAGTGACTTTGCTCTTTGGCTTTTACAGATACAGGAAGTAGAACATTTATTAGTATTTCTGATCTAGCCCCTTCAAAAACTTACTTATCTCTTCCCAGTATGTACTTAATTTTTCACAATCCATAAACATGTGTGTCCAATAAGCTTTTACATTGTTACTACATCTCCAACAAACTGAAGTCATTTTACTAAACTTAGACACTTTATATGGAGTAATAAACATTTTATATATATATATATATATATATATATATATATATATATATATATATATATTTCTACATAAAACATTTCCAGTATAAAGAATGAAGTTTGACTAACTGATTTAAATATCAAACTTTTATTCTTACCATCTATTGAGTCAGTCAATCTATATCTATCTAAAAAGTTCCAGAATTTTGCATCAAAATTATTATTATTTATAATTAACTTATGTAGCTTGGACAAGCTTCCTTTGTATGTCACTCAACCTTCGATAACAGCACTCATATATTCAAATAATGTGGGAATAATGCTGTGTTCCTCTTCACTCATATTATCCACATATTCATTTAATCTCTTACTGGTGGATAATATTAATTGGTTAGCAGATTCATCTAACTTATATTCTTTCATTAAATATTGTGGGGAGATAAATTTTCCGTTTTCAAAGCAATCAGACTATAATACTAATCTATTCCTTTTTAGTAAATTCATATTAACATTATTCTGAGTTTCCTTATTCATAGGTTCATAGGTAGGTACTAGGCTATCGGCCCAAGGGCCTAAGTAAGCCTAGCCAATAAGATTCCCTGGCTTACGCCACCCAAGAAAGTTATTTCCTGTGTCCCTGTTGAGCAGAGCCACAGAAGTGATCCCCAGGGTGTATTTCTTATTTCCCATCCACTCATCAAGATTTTTTTTGAAGAGTGCTAATGAGGAACTTTGCTTAACATAGATGTGTAGCTTGTTCCAGAGTATAAGAAGTCTCTGGGACAGGGATCTATCCCTCCAGCATGTCATGTTTATTGTGCTGACAAGGTTTAGGTCCCTACAGCATGTAGCTTGGAGGGATTGGGATTTCTTTAGGTGTAGCATGTCAAACAGCTCTGGGTTTGACATAGCTTTATATATTAGGCAGAGATCACCTCGGAGTAGGCAATATGCTACAGAGTAAAGCTGGAGTTTTTTGAGATGGTCAGTGTAGGGCATCTGTTTGAGGCCAGTAATCCTCTTTGTGAGGTACTTCTGTGGTGTTTCCAGCTACAGATGTCTTGTGAGGTACATTCCAAAAGGGGCATCGTACTCTATAATGGGTCTAATGAGTGTGGAGTAGAGGGGAGCAATGACCTCTTTTTTCCTGGATAAGAACCCTTTTGTGTGCCATGTAGAAGGTTTTCCTGACTACTGCGGCAATGTGATTATCAAAGGGGAAACTAGTGTCTACCTGGGTCCCAAGGTCTCTTATCACACATTTGGCATTAAGTAGACTGCCGCCTATGTGGCAGTTCATGGGTACTGAGTTTTTACCAAAGGGGATGACAATGCACTTTTTGGCATTGAGCTTGAGGCCATGGCTCTGACACCAGGCATCTGTTTCAGTGAGGCCCTTCTGTAGAATGTCCACATCATTTGGGGACTCGACTATGGCTCCTAGTTTGCAGTCATCTGTGAACTTCATTAGCCAAAGGCTTTCTGTGTTAGCCTGTACTTCAGAGAAGTACATACCAAACAGGAGAGGTCCCAGGACTGAACTCTGTGGTACTCCACTTCTCACTGGTTTGAAGTCAGATTTGGAGTCTGCAACGTTTACAGTGTGGGTTCTGTCAATGAGCCAGTTGGTAACCCAACTTGTGACATAGGGATTTATATCTAATTTAGTGAGTTTAGCTACAATTCCAGAATGGGGGATAGTGCCACTATTAATACCACTTTGGAAGCAGTGCTGCTGTGGTACCGCAGTGTAACAGTGCTTTTGAAATGTGGTGCACCCGAGAGTGCACTTATTAGATGCAGATTACTGTTTCCAAACAACAAACTCAGAACCAAACCCACACTACTCGGCTGTAGAACGAACTCTCAGAAGTGCCCACACCAACCCTTGGTTAAAAAACATGGATTCTGCTCAAAAAATGAATTGAACACACAAAGATGAAGACAAGAAAGATGCAGTCACAATCTCATAGGAAGTCCATCATGTTTATTCGAGCAATCAAAGCGCAGTTCCAGATATACAAATTACTGCCTTCAGAGATAGCTTCAGTACAGCTTAGGAGGACTGTCTGACTATTGTGAATACATGGTTGTCTACCTAACTGATAACTATAAGCAATAGGGTGATTATAGAAAATCCCAATTGACAAGCTAAAACAGTGAGTGCAAAGTACACAAAGAATAACAACTTGGAAAAAAGCTAACAAACATAAAAATATTTGTAAAGCTAGAAAGTAGCACGTAAAACAGTTGTGACTGATGCACTATGGGAAATATGCACATTACCCCAAAAGGATAATGTGTGTTACAGCTATCATCTGATAATAAAGAGGGAGGTTAGGCTATGCTTTTCATCTAAAACTTCATCAGGATAGCTATGGAATCATAAAGGAAAACTAACAGGAATGACTAGAAGAAACAACCAATAAAACAAAACAACAGAATACAAAAACAAGAATACTGAAACAAAAATGGGCAGATAATAAATGGGAAAATATCTTAAAACATAGCATGCTGGCCTGCTAAGTACACCTAAGGCATAAAAACAGAAGTATAAGCCATGAAAACAGGCAAACTACGCCAGGGAAACAAAATATGCAAAAGAAGGAGTCCAAAAGTATGGAGATGCTGGAAGAATTAATGTTGAATCTTTCAAAGATTTAGCACTGGGACAATAGACTCTGCATAATTAAGTCCTGATCTTTTTCTAGATTGTAATCTAATCTGCCAGCCCATTTCTCTTTTCTCCATCAACAAGTTGTAACTGCCATTGTACGGGGTCTTTGAGATGTGGTCCAACACATGGAATTTGAAGCAGTTGTGTTCTGGAGTAGCTAGTGCATGCTGAGCCAGTTGGCTGCTACGTTTAAGGTAGCAGAGATCATGTAAGTGTCTCACTAACCTCTTCTTCGAGGTGTTAACAGATTTGCCAATGTAAAAAGCTGAGCATTTAGTGCAAGAGGCCTGGTAAACAACCCCTTCTAGGTTGCAGTCACCTCTGATGTTGGGGCAATAGACCTTCCTGTTGTTAGGGCAAAAGAAGCTTGAGGACCCACTCATGTGTGAGCAGTAATGACAGGGTGGGTTACTGCATGCATAGGTCCCTGGGGAATCCAATCTTATGGTGGTCAGGTGCTCCAGGAAGTCCCTGATACTGTTACTCCTCCTGGCTGTGAAGGTGGGTCTGGAGGGGAAAATATGCCCGAAGCTCCTGTTGCGCGTTATTATGGACGAATTGCCGAGGATGATCCTGATGATGTCACCATAGTCTATGGAGTAGTCCAAGATGAAGTTTAATCTGTATTTCTCATCCTGGTAGCCCGGGACCCTGGTGCTGATGAAGGATTGGTATGGTCTTTGCACTCATTGGGTAATGATAGGGTCCAGGACTCTATCAAGTAGCCTTTGGGAGTAGCCTCTGGGCAAGAAATCCCTCTGTAGGTTGTGCATATTGTGAAGAAAATCAGACATTTCCCTGGACACCCTGGAGATTCTGAGTCCTTGAGACTTGACTACGTTCACCTTCTGTCTCAGAGGGTGCATGCTGGAGGTGTGTAGGAAGTAGCTGCCCCTAGTCGGCTTTTGATAAAGGTCATGGGTAAGGGTTGTTGAATCAGCCTTCTTCCTGATGGTGAGGTCCAGGAACTCAATTTCTTCTTGGTGCTGTTTAGCCAAAAACTGAAGGAAGGGGGTGGTGTGGTTGATGTGTTCCAGGAACATATCCAGCTCAATTTGGCTTCCTTTCCAGACCAAGAAGATGTTGTCTATGTACCTGTAGTAACAGGTCATGTGGCCATAGTGGGGAGCATTGCAGATGTGGCCCTGTTCCCATTTTCTGAACGTCATGTTGGCCAGGCTAGGTGCCATGGCCCTCCCATGGCAATGCCTGTGCTCTGCCTATAGTATCTCCCATTGAAGTGAAAGAAGTTGTTTTCTAGGAGGAGGGACAACAATTTTCCTAGGTGCTCCACCTCACCTGGGAGCACCGCGTGATAGAGTCGAAAGCCTTGGCGAGGTCAAGATAGGCTGTGTGAACCACCTTACCCTCATCTACAGCTTTGGTGACTGCCTCAAAAAAGTCGATTGGATTCAGGAGGCATGATCTGACTTTCACAAACCTGAACTGGGTGGGGTTCAGAGTTTGGAGGTTACCAATGTCTTTGTTTATGAGTTCCATGATGATACTTTTCATGGCCTTACAGACCAGGTTTGTCGGGCTAATAGGGCGATAGTTCCTGGGATCAGTGGTGCCCCCCCCACCTTTGTGGAGTGGGATAACTATTGCTGTGCACCATTCAGTGGGCACAAACCCTGACATGAGGCTATTGATTGAACATGGTGCTTAGGTGGGGACCCAGTTTGTTCTGATGTTCATGTAAAACACAGCCTGGGATGTTGCCCGGTCCCATGGATGCTGAGTTTTTGGCTTTAGATAATACAGCTTTTACCTGCGTAGTTGTGATTAGAGGGACTCTGCATTCTTCCTGTATAGATATGGGCCCTTTAGGGGGTGAGAGGGGGTAAAGTTAGCACTGAACCTATCTGCTAGGATGTTGGCAATATCAGTTGATTCTGTAATTTTCATGCTGTTGTGCTGTAACTCACAGCAGATCTGGGTGTTGCCATTGCGATTCTTGACATAGCTATAGACATTAATCCAGAGGTATGTACCATAGGAAAACAGAAAAAAAATTCCATTTTGATATTAATGGTGTTTTAAAAAAATATTTCTTAACTGTTTTAATAACCGATTTCATATATGCAGAGTGTAAATATTGAAAGGTATTTCCTTCTAAGGTAAATTTTGTTTACCAGATGAGAGGATTATTACATATTTCTAATTTATAATCTTTAATAAACTTAAAAGAATTTAGTATAATCTGCTCCTGCTCTTTTCCATTTACTACTGTAGGTTGAATCTATCCAGAGTATAATAGAGTTAAAAGTTGCAGCAACAGATTAAGATTCTACATCTGGGAAGCTAATATCACCATACTCCAATAATCTTATATGATTTCTATAAGCAAGTCGTGGCTTTTTAGGATACCGTAAGAATGAGGTTAATGTTGTTTTCCATTTTCTTTAAAAGTTTTTTATCAGGTATTAAGGCTATTGAGTGCAATATAATCATTTTAATAAGCACTAACCTATCCTGAAAAGTGAAAAAAAGCATTCATTCTATTTTTTTAATAAGAAGTAACACTCTTCAGTTACTTTTCAAAAAGTATTATTAATAATCTTACTCATATCTGGATAGACTTTTATTCCTAAATATTTAATTTTTTTCATTCCTATAGTTATATTTATCCTTAAACTTACTATCTAATAATTGATTTAACTCTAAAGTTTCAGTTTTATTGCTATTACATTTCAGCAGTGATACTTCTTGAAACTTTTCAATTTGCTCATCCATTTCTTCAATTGAATAATTTAAATCTCCTGCAGTTAGTAAAATATCATCTGCAAAAAGCTGTATTTTAGATTGACAATCTCTATTAATGGAGAATTTATCATTTTTTCATTGCTTATTATACTATTAGCCAAGAGTTTGATAGCTAATGCAAATAATAAAGAGGACAAGGGACATCCTTGTTTTGTGCCTTTATTTAAAGTGAATCCTTGAGAAATATAAGCTCCAATTTTAACATATGCTTTGGAGTCTCTATACAGGTTTTTTAATGTTGTTATCCCGCTCTAATTTTTTTTATTATCCCATCTTCCCATTCTATCTTTAATATGCATTTTAAGGAGTCCCTTATTATGACTTTACTAACCTGGTTGTTATCATTCAAAGTTAAAAGATTCCCAAGTTGTTCCTTAAGGTAACTCTTAATTTCTTTTAATTTCATCATATATACTGGGATTCTACAAATATATATACTGGGATTCTACAAATAATCTAAAATGTCCTTATATTCATTACTATATTAACACTTGGTGCATTATGATCAGGTAAAGGACAAAAAAATAGTTTTTAAATAATTGACTTTATTAATTACATCTGTAGAGGCATAAATCCTATCAGTTCTAGTTTGTGTCCCATGCGCATAAGAATAATGAGTGAAAAATGACTTATTTTCTGCTTTTACTAGTAAATTATTATTACCAATCCATCTATTTAGTGCTTTAGCTGATGTCAGCATTTTAGCTTTCTTCTGTTCATGTTTATCTTCTATGCTAGATCTTCTTCTTCTTTCGGCTTTTTCTCAGTTAGGGGTCGCCACAGCGGATCATCTTCTATACTAGATATGCAGTTAAAATCCCCTGTTAAAATTTAAACTACCCTTCCAATGACTTTGTAGTAAATTTAAGTGATCTTTAGCCTCTCTTGCACCTATTTCAGGGATTCAGTAAAAAATAGGTAGTGTATAGAATTTACCATTATATTTAATTATTACAAATGTATACATTCCTTTGGGATCATTAATGAGTTCCATGACTTTAGGCATTACAGTGGAATTTCTTTAAAGTATAGCAGTTCCTCTTCTCTTCTTGTTAAAAGAAGCAGATGATAACATTTCATAACCTAAGTTATTTAAATATTGTATATCTTTTCTTTGACTTTCTAAGCACAAATCACATGATCTGTTATCTGACAAACCTAGTAATACACCTCTTCATATGCTCAGTGATCAGCATCTAATAATGTATGAGTACCTTTCATCCGGTAATAGCTGCTTCTATTTTCATACAAATGTAATCCAATTAACTAATGTATGCATAATTGTTAATGTATATTATTTAGTAGTCTGTTCATGTATATTACTGAATGCTTATTTAAACATGTTTGCAATATGTTAGACCTTTTTTCCTTGGGCCACAGCTGAAATTCAGTTGGACAAACCTGAAGCTCAGTGGGGCAAACCTGGTGAACAAAATAAAAATAAAATAAATCAATAAAAACACACAAATAAATAAATAAATAAAATACCCCTGATCTCTGGTTAGCTAATTTTGCAGATGATTTTAAACTGGAGGTTGTTATTTATCCACTGACATGCATAATCTCCAGCAAAGATTACAGTATGCTAATAAATGTTACAAGGACAACAGCATCAAACTAAATGCAAAAATCTACAGTATAGTTCAGTTTTGTAAATTAAACAATTCCACAACCCATCACACATATGGCTCATCCCTACAAACTGGCACTGTCATTAGAAATGTAGGCACTCTTGTTAATAACTTCTTACCCCTTGATTACAATACGTTCACTGTAGTCAAGTTGTTCTTTTATCCAGTCCAATTAATAACCAAGGACATGTCCTCTAGATGCAAATAAGTCTTACTTCTCATTGCACATCTCTTATCTGACTATTGTATATAATTATAATTTTATCCTTCATTTAATAAAGTAAATAAATGGGTAAATGTAGGATAATCTGATTATTCTGAATAAGTCCATTTTGTTATGGACAAAAGGCTGATAGTGAATTGTATGCTTAAACTTCATTTCAATAAAATGTATTGGTTTTAGATCTAACTCATAGGATTCCTTTCTGGAGTTGGCAGTGTTGCTTACAGCTTCCTTCTGGTGGATATTTGGATGGTTAAAAACTGCATGTATATCTCTTATCTTATTGAACATAATGCCCACTTTGGCAAATACCTGATTCAACATATTTCTCGACTTGAGAAACATCAGAAATTCATAACCAAGAGGATCACAGGCCTTAAGTCTCTGTTATTTCAATTGTTTGGCAGCCCTCTCCCTGTATTCAGTCTTGTATGGTTTCCTTCCTTTGTGCCAAGAAAGACCCTGCTCTCTTTGACCTTCTATTCTTTCTCAAAACATGGACATACAAGACCTAAATCTCTAGGAACAAATTAACAAGACACATCAGTATGACAGACTCATACCTCAATTCATTTCCCAACTCTAGAATAAACTAGAACTACATATCAAACAAAGTAATGCTCTTGTCATCTTCAATGTTAATCCTAACAGTTGCACAAAACTTTTTATGAGCCTCTTGCATGTATCTCTTTCCGCCGCAGGAAGGAAATCTTGTTCTTTTTGTTTTTGTTTGTTTGTTTGTTTGGACGGAAAGCAGCAAGGCTAATAATGGTTTTAAGACTGATTGCCTAATGTTTCACTGTGAGTTTATAAACCTATGAAGCAAGCAGTGCTTGGTTATTTTTCATATATTTTATTGAGAAAATGAATGAAGTCTCTCAGGTTATGTAGCAAACAAAATGATGCTTATCTAATATATTCAATGCACTATACAATTCCATACAACACAATTAAAATATGGTTCACCAGTATCATATCTGAAAGAAGCCATGCTTATCTGTATGCTTGACAAAAAGCAGACTATATGTAAGAAAAATGATATATTACACGCATTTTAAATGATCAACGCTACCAATAAAAATATAAGGTTCACCAGCACGGCATCAAAAACAAAAAAAGTGCCATTGCCTAACAGAACAAGTTCTAAAGCTTGCTTTGTTCTCAGGAAATACTACCAAATTTATGGTATCAGAAAAATACTGTTTTTTATCAAATAATTCTGCATATTTAATGTCACAAACTATTCAGTCAATATCTATCTAGATTCAGTGTCAGATACTTACAAGGGGTTTCAAAATTTGTGCAATGCAGGGAGAGTCTCACAATTTTCACCAACAGCAATGTAGTGCTTGGGATGAGCACATTCATTTAAAAGGCCAGCATACTCAAGGTCTTTGTGATGCACATTAGCCAGATTTTTACAGTTTTCATTTACCTCTTCAGAACCAATTGTTTTCAATTCACTAAATGAATAAGCTTCTGCATATTTTGTCAACTCAAAGATAAGAGTCCAGAACAGAAAGGAATGTTTCTACCTTGAACTTTTCACTTTTTGTGAGAAGTACCTGTCCTTCAGATGCACCATATCTAGTAAGACGCATAGTTTGCTTTTGTTCCTGTTTTTTCACATAGCTAAAATCTGAATCTGGACACCTACCACTGGCTTTTAATTTTTACTCATTAAATTTGCCTCTAATTTCCTGAAGTTAGGTTTTCAGAGACTCAAAAAGATTCATGACAATGAATATGTTCACATCTTGTGACTGCAGGTCACTACTTGTTTTGTTCACTCTTTCAAGAATGTCATTCCAAGAATTGTTAGAAAGATCGTTTCCACTTTAGCCATTTTCGCACACAATCCTTATGCTTCTAGCCTTGTGTTAACGTCTTCTTCTTTGTCAGCTGATACAGGATCCAGTACGTTTAATTTTCTTGTCTAGCTTTGTGTTAACGTTTTGTTCTTTGTCAGCTGATACAGGATCCAGTACGTTTAATTTTCTTGTCTAGCCTTGTGTTAACGTCTTGTTCTTTGTCAGCTGATACAGGATCCAGTACGTTTAATTTTCTTGTCTAGCCTTCTGTTAACGTCTTGTTCTTGTCAGCTGATACAGGATCCAGCATGTTTGATTTTCTTGAAATCCTCATACAGAGAATGAGCAGCATCAAAATGTGATGACCATTTCATGTCAGACAGATGCTTGACCACAACATGTTTTCCTAAAGGTGATGCCAGAGTATTCCATCAATGTGTAGAAGCAGAAAAAAGGAATACAGAAGCTAAACAAAGTCAAAGAATTTTACAATCCATAGACAGCACTTTGCTGCTTCTACTCTCACCAAGTTCAGGCTGTGTCCAGCACAGGGGAAATAAATAGCAAACTCATTCAGTTGATGAATCTGTGCTTGCAATCCACTATAGCATCCAGACATATTTCAGGCATTACCATACAACTGAACATGGCAGTTTAATTGTGGAATTTTGTTTTCATTAAGGAAATCCACAGTAGTGTCTGCTAGATTCTTTGCTCCATGAGAAAAGAAGGGGATGAACTTAATGAAATACTCCACAGGCTCATATCCTTGAACCTACCGGACACTAAATGTCAGCTGATCAGTGTGTGAGATGTCTGGAGTGGAATTCATACTTATTGAGTAATACTTTGACTCTTTTATTTCTCCAAAACAGCACAAAACATAATGTCCCATTAATTCAATAAATTCCTCACAAATGTTAGACGATAATATGATGGGTTCCTTTTCCACGATTTCCATACAGTTTGAGATATCCTTCCAAAGAAGGGTCAAATTCAATCAACAGTGATAGAATACCTAAATAGTTTCCATTTTTTGCTGACCCAATAATTTGATTTTCTCCATGAAATGGCAAACCTCTAGAGGCAAGAAAGCAAATTACAGAAACCACGTGTCAACACTTTATGCCAGTACTCCTGCCATGAGCGATGATATTCAAGTGACAAAGAATGTACACTTCTAAATTCTTTATGTCACATCAAATATGCTGTCATGCACTTATGATGTTCTTCTCCATTTTCATGTTCTACAATACTATTGCTGTGTTTCCAGTCATTGAATCCTGATGTAGCAAAAGGAGACCCTGTCTTGGACAACAGATGACATACAAAGCAGTACAAACGACCTTGGGAAGGTGAATACAGTAGCCATTTATGTTTTATACACCCGCCATTCTACAGTTGACATTTGAACGCATTCTTTGATAAATACCTTGTCTGAGTATTCTCTCCTCCAGTTCCTTTATACACTCTGTGCAAGTTTGAAAAAATGGATGTAGGTGTGGATGCTATATTTGAAAGAGCAGTATTAGTGGCTGGTGACATTGCACCTGGGTTTAACCAGGATGTTAATTTTGGAAGTTTGAACATTTTCTCCTGTGCAGCTCTTTCCTTCTACTGCTCTCCACTCAAAATACTACATTTCATTTCTGCTATAAGGGTTATTCACCAATATTAAAAAAAGTAAAAAAAAAAAACTTAAAACATGGTTTAATGCAGTTTCAGCTGTAGAAAATGTAGGTCAATAAGAAAAGTAAACACCTTCAAAATGTTGCATGTACAGTAGTGGTCTACTACTATGACTACCTACATATAGGACCGATCCACAAATATGACCACAGAATTACTGCACTTTTTAAAAAATTATAATCGATATATATATATATATATAATTTTAAAGAAGTGGCAAAGCTATTTCAGTTCATAGCTCATGTAGAGAAGAGAGTCACTTATCCAAATTAATTGGGACCTAGGGTAGTTCACATAATTAAACATATAACTGAACTGGATAAAAAAAAAACATATTAGCAATCCATCTACTTGCTGTGGAAATAGAACCCATAGCCTTCTGCATCAAAAGCAAGTACACCACCCGTGTGCTAATAACAATGCTTTAGCACAATAGTGATATAATTTGCTAAACAACAGTTGCACATTGTAAACAGACTTGGCATAAGCAGCACTAAACTCTTCCCCTGAAGCACTCAGCTTCTTTTAAAATGCACTTGACATGCAACCATATCTCTCACCTTTGTTTCACAAATAATCTGGAAAAAGCCAAAATTTATGGAGGAGACAAAGGCCCAAAAACAGGGACACATTTTAAATATTGCTTGTATAATCTTGGAAAGTTGCTACAATAAAAGGTTTTGTGTTACCATGCATTTCCAGAAAGACAGGAAGACTGAAACTTAAATGGATGTCATTACTGTATTTCGTGAATTCAGTCCTCACTGATTTGATAGAAAAGCACAAATTTTAAGAGGAACAAACCAAATGTATGAGCCAAAAATTCCAGACATTCTGTAAAAATCTGGATAATTGGGAGCTATGCACTCAACTCCTTGAAGCACAAGTGGTGGTAGGGGTAGAGAATTCAGGCTCTTGTACCTAAGGTACAGGGTTTGAGCCTGAGCAATGTAACACTAACCACCAGTTATCTCTAACTGGGCTATTTACATATACACACACTTGCAAATGCAACTTTTAGGAAGGCTGTCTCTGCGTTCGGATAACTGACATTTTAGTAAGGCTGCGTTTGGTTGATTGACGTTTCGGATTATGACACTTACTTGTTGAAGAGGAACTGTGGAAGCAGTGAGGCAGCAACAATGCACACAGAGGTGCAGCTTTTTGGAAGGCTGCCACTGCGTTCAGATAATTGATATTTTAGGAAATGTGTGTTCAGATAAAGAACATTTTGGATTATCGACTCTCTACTGTACACTTTCTAATATTTATAATTTTAATAACTTTCATAATTCTTCAAATATTTACAATTTAGTATAGTGTAGTGTAGTATTTATTTATTTATTTATTGACAGCGAGTCACAATATACATAGATTAGCATGGAGCCCCTATGCTCATAGGGCCCCCGGGCAAATTTGCAGTGTGTCCATGTGTTAAGATGGACGTGAAGTAAGGTGAGCTTATTAAGGCAATATTACAGAGACAAATCTACCAGAAGCAAAGGGTATTTTGTGCAAATATTTCTGACAGTGAAGAAAATAGCAGATACTAGCATGTTAACAAGTATATTGAGATAAACTGTCTTACTATTCTAGATTATGGTTGGAGACTGACCTGTATAAAGTCTGTCTTTTGTTAGGAACTGTAACACAAGCGTATACACATATATATATATAGATGTACAGATATATATATATATATATATATATAGAGAGAGAGAGAGATAACTTGCTAGCTACAGATCACGTAACATGAATCTGGAAAACCACACCTCCTACCTAAACCTACTGGAATCTCTTCGCATTCAGCCTAACACCATACTTCTGGCTTACTTCAACTACTCATCCAAAAACATAGAGACTTATATGACTCATAATTCACTTTACCAGAGATTTTTGGACTTCTTCAAAGCAAACACCCTGGAAAAGCTTGTTAGTTCCCCAACAAGAAGTACAAATATCCTAGACCTAGTACTCACGAACAAGAGGGGGATGCTGTTCCCTTCTGTGCATTAACTTCTCTCTTGTATGACCTGCCCACAAAATTATCTCCTTTAGTATTAAAACTAGCCTACGATCCCCATCAAATTCAAAACCTGTTAAGATCTTTTCTAAGGCCAATTACCTCTAACTAAGTGACAGCTTTTTAAACTTCCAAGCCTCTCTGAACCTGAATGACAGTTAGGCCTACTCTGAGCAGTACATAAAAGCACTCTATAACCACATTTATTATGGTACAGAGGAGGCAGTACCTGTCTGAGTCACACCTATGATTACTGGCAAAAATAAACCACCCTGGTGGACCCCTGGCATAAATTGGCTATTCAAGAAAAGGAAAGAAAATCCTCTTCAAAGCCAAGAAGGAACAGATAAAACAGTGCAAAAAGACTCTCACTAGTCTAAACAAACAAATTAGCGAGTCAGTGAAATCTGCTGAAAGCAGAATATGAGGCAAAGATAGACTCCCAGGTAAAAGATAACCAGAAGGCTTTTTTTAATTATGTTTGTAATCACAGGTGAAATTTTCAGCAATGTGCTGAGTTAATCATGAATGGCAACACTTTTACCCAGCCTGAAACTATAACAAATCTGCTGGCCAACAAGTTCAATTCACCCCCCCCCCCATCACCTCCTACCACACCCAAAGAAATACCTGCAGCAATCCCCCTACTGGTCATTATGAGGGAACAGGTCCTTCCTGCACTCACTAAAGCTAAAAAAAACAGCCTCTATGGGCCCCAACAACATTCCAGGATACTTCTTAAATAGCTTAAAACATAATCTTTAACCACAGACTTTGTCCCAAAGGAATGGGGGACTGCAACAGTCATCCTTATGCACAAGGGAGGGGTCCATCAACTGACCCAGGGAACTACAGACCCCTAAACCTGACCAGTCTTATATGCAAGGCTATGAAGAGAATTATCATGGACCTGATCAACTCTCCAAACACTGGACCAGACCTGATTTGGCTTTGTTAAAGATAGGTTTTGCATACTCCATCTTCTGGACTTCTTTAAGAAAGTCACCAGAGCCATGAATAAGGGTAAATGGTAGACATCATTTGCCTTGACCTGGCCAAAGCTTTCAACACAACCCC